>NW_024610246.1:0-280000 GCF_016920785.2 Ixodes scapularis | reverse complement strand
TTCGGATAATAGTTCCTCCGTCTACGCAGATTGTAGCGAGACGCCTGTTGTCCATCGTCGGCGTTATCTCGCGCTGCGGGTGCATGTTTTTGCGGGGGCTGAGTCTGCTCGTTGGCACCGTTTTCCCTCTCATGGTAGGGTTTCAGATCGCACACATGTACCGGCCCACCGACTTTTCTTGATTGCAAGTTTGTCAGCTTGTACACGAGTGGGGAGAGAAGTTCCTGCACTCGGTACGGGCCACACCACTTCGGAGCCAAAGCGGCCGAGAAGCCTTTGCTGGCATCACTCAGAACATGGTTGCGTCTGAGGACGAGATCGCCCACTTTGTAGCGGAGATCTCGATGCGAGCGGTCGTACTGAGCTTTTTGTTTCGCTCGCGCTACCCCGAGATTGCGACGCGCCTCTGAGCAGGCTTCCGTCATCCGAGTTTGTAGCTGCCGCGCGTGGTCCGTTTGCGTCGGTTGCGCGTTGTCCACCCCGGCGCTCGCCCCTAGGACACGGTCCATGGGGTTCGGAAGCTCTCTCCCGAATGTGAGGAAAGCGGGGGTGAAGCCCGTCGAACGGTTGAGAGTGGTCCGAAGTGCGAACCCGATCTCGGGGATATATGCGTCCCAGTCACGGTGCCTTTCCGCGAAGGCGGCCAGCATTGGTTTGATGTTTCTGTTACATCGCTCCGTGATGTTCGACTGCGGGTGGTATGGCGTGGTTGTTTTGTGCTTTATGCCAAGGGCCTTGCACGCGTCCACGAACACCTTCCCGACAAAGTAGCTCGCTCGATCAGTCAAAAGAGCTTCGGGGAACCCAAAACGGGTGAAAACCTCCATGAGCTTCTCCGTGATCGCTCGGGCTGTCAGCTTACGGAGTGGAAAAAGTTCCGTCCATTTGCTGAAGTGGTCAGTTACAACCAGTAGATACTGGTGTCCTTTAGGGCTCCTCGGTAGGGGGCCGACCACGTCGCAGGCTGCCAGAGACCATGATTGCTGGCTCGGAATCGGTTGCATTAGGCCCGGCGGTTTGCCGCCTCTCTGTTTGAAGCTTTGGCAAGAGTGGCAGGTGCGGGCATAACGGAAAACGTCCCGTTTCATGCCCGGCCAGGTGGCGATGCGACATAACTTTGAGTAAGTCTTGGAGCCCCTCGCGTGTCCGGCCAAGTGCGAGTCGTGATAGTAGCGCAAAACTGCGTTTCTCAGACTGCGGGGTACCACTACCTTGAACGCCTCGTCGGAGTCGTTCTCGGGGGGTATGTACCTCAGCAAGAGCCCTTCATTGCTCAGCAGATATGAATCCTCCGTACCCGCACCAATACCAGATACGTCCCGGCACTCGGCGCCTACTACAATACCAGTAGTGTTGCGCCCGGCGGTCGCACCGCCCGCCTCCACGGCGTCCGACTCTTCTGCGAGTCCGTCGATCACCTTTCGACAAAACGGATCATTCTGCTGAGCTTTCAGAAGCTCTTCTTTGCTGAACACGATTCCGACGGCGCTCACTGCGTCTAGGTGGTTGATCGTCTCGTCCGGGGTGGTCAGATCTGCCGCCTCCCTTTGGGACTGAGTCACGGCTTCGCCTGGCACTGTAAGTGTCATTGGCTCGGCCTGTGTCTTTGTGGAAATCTGTGTGCAGTCTACGGGGGCTCGTGACAATGCGTCCGCCACCACGTTTGTGCTGCCTTTCCGGTACCGCACGACGTAGTCGTATTTTTGCAGCATCAAAGCCCATCTTGCCAAGCGACCAGCAGGTTCGCGAAGTCGGGAGAGCCATATTAGGCTTTGGTGATCTGTTTCGATCATGAAAGTGGTCCCGTCGACATAAATGTCGAAGCGCCGGAGTGCAAAGACGATGGCCAAGCACTCTTGTTCGCATGTGCTGTAGTTCCTTTCAGCTGGCGTCAACGAGCGGCTGGCGAAGGCCACCGGTCGGAGTACACCTTCGTGCTGTTGGAGCAGGACCGCGCCCAAGCCAAGATTGCTGGCATCTGTTTGGATCAGAAAGGGCTTGTTCAAGTCGGGTAGCTTGAGTTCAGCTGTGTCCGCGAGCGCTCGGGAGGTGCGGCGAAAGGCCGCTTCCTGCTCGGGACCCCAGTTCCAACTCACGGACTTTCGCAAAAGGCGTGTCAGTGGTGCTTGAAGCGTCGCGCAGGTTGGGATGAATTGGCGATAGAAGTTCACCATTCCCAGGTAGCGACGGAGGGAGCTCACGTCGGTTGGCGCAGGAAACTCCAGGATTGCCTGTAGTCAGACTTGTACCGTACGCATTACAAGTAATCAAATTACTTGTAATCGATTACTTTTTGGAGTAATTTTGTAATCAGTTGATTACTTTTATTAGGCAGTAATCACAAGAGTAATCTGATTACTTTTTGGAGTAATAAAATTACTTGTAACCGTTACAATTTGTCCACGGGACCCCCCCCCCCCCCACCGGCACACGCCTTTTTTTTTTATGAAATGACAAAAATAAAATTTGCTTTCTTTTTTTGCGAACGGAAAAAATAAAGATTTTTGCTGAGGTCAATCTCTTTCTATGTACAGTTTCTGTAGAATGTCTGTTTCCTTTTTTTTTTTTTTTTCGAGCTGGGACTGGGAGTGGGGAGCCCCAGGGATGCCACAGTGCGTGACAAAGGCCATTCAGGGCGAAGTTTGAGGAAGCAGAATGTAGCTTTGTGAGTCCTTCGTTCAAACTAGCCCCCTCACGCACACACACACAGAAATAAAAAAATCCTGCTTAGGGTACCTACTCGCAGCCCGTAGGAGAACCAGAACCGAAGAATGCCTAAAGCGGATGCAAAATATAACAAAGGCAGTTGAAATATTACCCCATTTCCCCTACGTGGTCTTTGTGACAAGCAATGTTTCGAGTTGAGAAGTGGTCGGGGCGATCTCTTCCGCTAATGGATACTACACATGATCCGTTTCAAATCCTGGAACTGCTGCTCTTTTGTATAACATGCGAGCTCATCCACATGTGAATAATAAAATGAGCGACGCAAACTTTGAGCGACAACCCTTGCTCAAGCTTAACAAGATCTAGAACCCCCTCCGCGCCCTCCCCCCCCCCCCCCCCCCACACACACACACGCACACACTGGCGAACGCCCAAATCATTAAACGTCTTCAAACGAATTCTATGCTTGTGTCCGCATTGTGAAGGTGCAACGACCACGAAGAGGAAGCCAGTTTTTCTTCTTCAATACATGTGCAAATATTAAATATAGGTTGGAAGTAGTTAATTGTTATGAGCGCTAAAGATGTGTCTTCACAAAATAAAGTAATCGGAAAAGTAACGATTACTTCTTTAAGTAATGGCCAATTACTTTGGCCGTCGAGTAATCAAGTAATCTAATCGAATACTTTTTAGCCGAGGGTAATAGTAATTGTAATCGATTACTTTTTTTTAGTAACGTGTACAAGACTGCCTGTAGTTTGTCGGGATGTGGCGCAAGGCGCCCGCGATCCAGTTCGAACCCGAGCAAGGCGATGCGGGTTTCGGCTATTTGAGCCTTTTCGGGGTTCAGGGTCATTCCCGCGGCTTTTAGCCGGTCGAGTACGTCCTTGAGATGACGTAGGTGATCTTCGGAGGTGTTGGAGTAGACGACAATGTCGTCGAGATAGGCCATTGCGTGTTTCCATTTGGCTTCTCCCAGTACTCGGTCGATCAATCGCTGGAACGTCATTGGCGCTCCGCACAGACCGAAGGGCATTCGTGTGAATTCGAAAAGCCCGCGGTGACAACAGAAGGCTGTTTTTGCCTCGTCACCTGGCTCCATCCGAACCCGGAGGTAGCCTCGGCTAGCGTCCAGGGTGGTGAAGTACCGCGCACTGCCCAAATTGGACAGAATCGAGTCGATGCTTGGTAGCGGGTAGGCGTCCTTTCGTGTGACGTCGTTCAGACGGCGGTAGTCCACGCAAAGACGTGAGCTGCCGTCTTTCTTCGGGACCAACACCACGGGGAATGCCCAGGGGCTGTTAGATCGCCGGACAACTCCGGTGTCGATCATTTCGTCCAGGGCACGGTCGATGGCTTTTCGTTTAGCCAAGCTTACGGGTCGCGCGTTCTGCCTTCTCGGCAGTTCGTCGCCCGTGTCAATGCGATGTCGCACTTCGTTTGTGCAGCCCGGTCGGTCCGTGAACATTGCGTCATAGCGGCGCAACAACGACGACAGTCGGGCTTTTTCTCGCCCTGACACGCTGCATGATTGCGTGAGCAGTGGGTGCGTCATTTCCCCGATGGGGGCGGCGCTCGCTGCCATCGGCGCTGGACTCGGTGTCTTGGGGTCAATGACCCGGTTTAGGGAGTCCCTCGCTTCCTCTCGACGGCTCGTCGCGTGCGCCAATGGTGGCGTTGGCGGTACGGCCGGGGGTTCGCAGAAGGGTTTCAGGGGTGCAAACGTGCCCTCCCGATAGCCTGCGCTGCTGACGTCGATTACAATGCCTGTTTTGGCAAGGAAGTCTCTGCCCAAAATAATGGGCACCGATAGGCCAGGGAGATGAACGAAGCGTTGTCGTCTTACTCGATTCTCCCATCTCGCGACCAGCCGCGCGGTACCAGCCGAAAGGGCGGTTCCGCAGGCTAGGCGAAAGGCAGTGTTGCATTCTCGGAGTCGGACAGAATTCTGTCGGAGGTGAGTCAACACTTCGTCGCCGAACATCGAAGCGCTTGCTCCGGTGTCGAGGAGTGCCTTGAATGCCTTGCCGGCGATCGTTACAGAAATGAACGGGGCCGGCGTACCGGTCGGGAAGCCTATTCTGTAGGCGGTCGGCAAAAGAGTGGCCATGGGACCCTCTGATTCTTTGTTAGCCACCGGTCCGTCCGTCCAAGGGCCGTTTACCGGTGGCTTTGCTCGTTTCCCGCACGGTGCGATTCCGTGTTCGGCCGCTCCGGGCACTGGCGAGCGAGATGACCGGGGCGATTGCACCGAAAACATCTTCTGTCGTCGCCTCGCTGGGGGTTCCGCCGTGCGTTTTGGTTTTCGCCGGCTCTGTCGTAGCGGGCATCGGCTCGCTGAGATTGAGGGATCCTCGTTTCCTCCTGCCTCGCTGCCTCGTTGGGGCGCGAGTCGGTGGTTCTGAACTGCGGCGTCGGCCGGCTTGTTCGTCTACCGTAGGAGTACGGGTCGAGCGCACGATCTGAGATTGCGTACGTTTCTCGGCCCCGATCTTCCGCATAGTTTGCGGAATCGTAGCGCCTCGGTGCTCGGGATGGCGTGTCCCCGCTCCACGCGCAGTGCGGTTCGAGGGCCGCTGACGCTGGAGGCGGAGGCCGGTACGCACGGGCAGCGAGAATGTCTCCCTGAAGGCGCCGGGCCTCGGAGGCGAGCTCGTTCAGGTCGCGGAAACGGCTGCCTCGAAGATACGCAGCGAAAGTCGGGTGGCTTTGGCGTATGACGCGTTCCACTCGCTCTGCATTGGGAGCTGAGGGTTCTGCGAGCTCGAAGAGCTCTTGCATGGCTCGTACGAACTCCAGCAGGGACTCGTCCGGATGCTGGTTTCGCTGTTCGAGCTCCCGCCATATCCTTCTCTCGTAGTCGGCGGGAAGGAATTCGCGGCGGAACGCCTCTCGGAACTGATCGAGCGTTCCGGGTTGGTCACCGACAAGTCGGAACCAGCGGGCGGCTTCGTCGACGAGCGCGATTGGCAGAATGCGCTCAAGTATTTCACGATTGGACATTCCCATCGCGCGTTGGTACTTCAGTAAATCGTCAAGGAAGTCCGTAGCGCTCGCTCTGTCTGCGTAACCCCGATAAGTCGGGACGGGAATTCGGACCGGAGGTCGTTGGGCCTGTGGTGCGAGTGTTGTCGTTCGCAACGCACCTGTCAGACTATCAATCACACGTGCCGCGTTTTCGAGCAAGGTGTGATGAGGCGCCGCAGCGGTTTCTCCGTGGGGAGACCGGTAGGCTTCGCTTTGTGCCGGCAGCGGAGCACGTGCGTTCAGGGAAGATCCGGGAGCGATGGCGCCCGTCCGCAATGGCGTCGGAACCACGCTCGGCTCCAGGGGTGCGCCATAGGGCGCTTCTCGTTGGAGGGTAGGCATTTCGGCTTCCCGTTGAAGTGGGGGCCGCGCGATTGCGTCGGCCGCGGTCGCCAGCGTGAGCAAATCCGAGAAGTCGGTCTGCATTGTCACAGTAAGCGCTGGTTGCGCGAGGACTCGTCACTCGCAAGCAGTCGCCACACACAGACGTACCAGGATTCTGGTCGTGAGCCCTTTTGTTGGGCGCCAAATTGTGGTTCTCCTTGGGGCCACTGCCTTTGGGAGTACCACGTTCGCGGCGAGACGCTCTACCGCGAAGCGGGTTCGTACTCGCGTGGCATGCTGCTCGTTGAGCGCAAACAGGCACCAGTCACGTTGGTAACGGTGATAAACTGTTTATTTACAATGAAACAAATAACAACAACACAGCGGCTATAAGCTGGTGAACGCCGTCGGTGTGGAGATCGCCCACGGCCGAACGGTCGTTCACAAAGGTACAAAGTACGGGGTAAACGCTCACCGGCGCGCCGGAAGGGTCCCCGTTGTCGCCGCCGCCGAATCCCAGGAAGAAGAGCGGAGAACTGTTGTCCGCTGGTTTTAAGATAACGGCGGAGGCGAAGTGGCCAATCAAGGAGCGACACGTCGATCTCCTTTGTGCGGGGGTTCGTTACGGAGATCGCCCCAAGGGGGAGAGGAGGAAGCCACTCACAGTGGTAAGCAGCGCCACCTCTCGCTACGCCAGCGCGGCCGCCACGGCGCGCCAAAACGCTGACGCTACAGAATGTTGAGGGATCACAATCCCCACAACATACATATTAGATATCTCGGTGATACGGTAGTCGTGATATATTTAGGGAAACATAGGAAACAAGTCAAACAACGAAAAATTTCGATGCCAATAAAAACAACACCACCACCTTGTTTTTTTTTCAATTTGGGAACTTTGTCTTACTCTATTCTGGCATTCATTTTTATTAAAAGATGTTGCATTATATGATTGAACAAAAAAATAAAGAACTCCCCAAAGTGGGGTCATTTTTCAAAGCCTACACATGGCATTGCCCTAGAGGAAAAGTGACTGTGAGTTCGAGTTTCATGGAAATACCCCACATCTTTTATATATATACATTTTCTTTCCAGATGAGGTCATTGATAACTAGAGCAATCGGTCACACAGTAAAAGTGAGGAGAACCGATACACAGCATTTCACGTATTGCGAACTTTAGGTGCCATATAAGAGACTATAGTGATTCGAAAAGAAAGATGATGGAGTGCGAAGTTTTACTTTCCGGTATATGTTACACTTTGAATAAAAGAAATGACTTAACTTCCACACACAAAAATAAAGATAGAATACTAAAATTGTCTAGGTTCGCTATGTATTTCCGGGTATAAACTCTTTCAGGTGAGGGGCGCCACTGCGCCGGACTCGAGCAGCTTCGATACTCTCGGTGTACGAATGGATCGTGGCAAGCCGAGATATTTTATCCTGCGCGAGGATAACGTTTCGTGATTCCGCCATGGTGATCACATGATTATTATAAGCAATTACCAACTGAAACAGTAGGTTAATTACCCCGCGAAGAAAAAGTGTGATAAACAGGATGTTCCTGCATTCGACATGAGCAGTCCTTGGGGAGTCAAATTCAGCACTTTACGCTAAGGGTTTCCTCGCTGTACCCACTTAATAAAGTTTCTTCCAAACAGATCCCACTGTGCGTTCTTCATAATCGTCAAGGTACTTCGGTTGATGACTTGCACAGCCGCCACGCCTGCCAAGACTGAATGCAAGGGAAGGCGCGCACCGTCAGCCACTCTTCTTCTTTTCTTTTTCTTTTTTTTTGTTCTCGATACCGAACAACCTTATTGTCGTCCAGATACACTAGATGCACGCCTTTCAGTTTCTTGGTTAGAACGCTCACAATAGCCCCTTTTCGAAATCCGCGTGCCGATTATTAGAAGGTCGGAACCTCTGCACAATGGTGGAACAACTGACATTGTGAAACGTTCAAGCCATTCCATAAGATAGCGAACGTCGAAGCGTGGCCAATGGAGGAGCCGGGGAGCCAATCAAACAGCGTCGGAAGAGCAAAGTCACTAAGCTCATCACATTTTCTTGTAGGTGTAGTTTTGCCTTCACATCCAAAAAACAAAACGCAGAACGTGTGCCGTGATGTTGCGGTTTTATTCCGCCATTGTGCAGGGATTCCACTGCTGCCAACAGAGGGCAGTATTTCGAAAATGTTCTATTGTCCTGGCCGTCTGAATTGCGTTTATTGAACGTTCACTCAGGTTGTTCAGCGTGGTCTGGTGCTTCACGAGTCGGTCAACTCCGCCACATGCATTTTTACCATGCGCAGATAGAAAAAATAACCACTGGGCTTGTGGCCATTCGTACTGTGCAAACGGGTGAAGCTGGTATCGATTCTTGAAATGAGGGGCGGCTCCGTCACTTACGTACGTCATGTGCAAGTATGACGTTGTCTTCGACCCACTCTTTCACTTTTTCTAGAGCCAAGCAAGCGTGAACGGCGTCGTGACAGTGATGATGACAGAGCTGTTTCTAGATTTTTTTGTCGTCACTACATATGTAATATCGTAACTTTTTTTCCAGTGGTATGCATGAACTTTGTCAGGCAGCCCGATGGTTCAGATTTCAGCAAAGTAAAAATGAAAGACAATGCTCCCGCGTTGCATGCACTGTTTTTCGTAGTAGATCGCTTTATCTTGCGTTTGTCGGATATGGTTGGGAAATATCCAACTTCCAACCGTCACTTGAACGACTTTTAGGAAAATCTCGAAATATACAATAATGTTTTTTTTTTTTTTTCGCAAGGTCGCCGGACTCCCATGTGGCACGTACAATCTCTTCATCCTCTAGGATATGAAGTTCCTCGAGTGTAAGAGACCGACCTTTTGGTCAGTGATGACAGCCCCCATAAAGACACAGACCTGTTAGTGGTGACACTGAAATTCTGAGTTCATTTCACCAGTGTTGAATGATGAGCCTGTAACGTTCTCTAGAGCGGCAATACAAAGGTAATGCCCGTGTCCCACTAGCGCGACAGACAGAAACAAAAGACAGCGACAAGCCTCAAACCCATGCAGCATGCTCGCGATGGTACCCTTGGCAGGCGTTTAGTCGATCGGTACTCGTGAAGTAAGCACGAGCGATTGCAAGCCTGCCAAAGATACTCGCGCGTGCATGATGCTCGTGTCTGAGCATAGCCTCCTTTATTCTACAAAGCCTCTGAAATCGCGAAAGACTCTGGTTTGAGGCTTGTCGCTGTAGTTGGTTTTCGTCTGTCGCTCTAGTGGGACGCGGGCATAATAATTCACGTCGTCTGGTTCGCGCGGGATCGGCGATGGGGTTATGCTGATGGCCCCTCTGATTAGCTTTTGCTGTCCTGAGCTACTGCCTGTAGTGCCTTATCGCCGGCTGGTGTCAACAACAAAAACACACACACACTTTCAACACCGAAACTATGAGCGTTCACCGCACGCGCGTCGCCGACGCCTTTAGGCTTTTGTGACATTGCTTTATTTTGCCGTGGAGAATCGTCTTATCTTGACTACATACATGAAATGCTTCTAGAGGGGCATACAAACATCGGGAAGCGTAAAGAGAAATCTGTGTGCGTGCATGTGTGTTTGCGTTGTAAAAGAAAATTAAGGGGAAAAAAAAGAGCCAATATTGCACGCGCACAATGCGCAATTGTCACTCGCTCAGATAAATGTCCGTGGAGTAGATCCATGAGAAAATTCAAAGCCCGCAATTAGACATTTTGAAGCACATGATAACACTTTACTCCGGTGCGAATACGCTAGGCAAATGTCTATATCGTCGCCTTCATATTAGTCCGCCGTCGCGTACTGCAGTCCCCCGGGGGCAGAGGGAAGGGTGGGGTACACTTACTAGGTTAACATGGCGACAGCGTTTATTCTTTATTGTATTTACGCAGGGCTCGAGTGTTCGGGGATTCTGCTGTCTGTTGGTGTGCGCCTTTGTGCCTTATATTATCACCCGTGAAGCCAGCCGGTGGGATGGCGACAGGCATGACTGCTCAGTAAACAGTCATCGGCGGCCATATTTTTCTGGTTGATCCGAACCCCCTTAGTCTTGACAGTGAGCGGGGAAATGGAAGAAAAAATGGTATCGGCGTCTTGTCAGACGTAGCGAAACGTGTCGTCTGCTACTTCCTGCAACTACTGCGCCATAATCGTGATCTTCGCAAGGAAATGACTGTTACTTGCCAGAGAACATTACCACCCAGAAAGGGAACGCTCGAATACGTTTTTATTCTAGATATAGGTAAGGGATATAAAAGAGAGAGAGAGAGAGAGAGAGATGGAGATAGAGGGGAAGACAAAGGAGCACATAGTGTCACAGGATCATAAAGTGAACAAAGTTCTCAGTTGCCGATGGCTGCATGATCTTTTCTTGGATCACTAGTCCGCAATATGACACCTTCCTGTACGCAGTAGTTTCTCCTCACTTTTACTGTGTGAGCGATTTGCTATGATTATCAATGGCTTCATCTCAATAGAAATATATATAAGATGTCTGTTAGTTTCATGAAACTGGAACTCAAAGCCACTTCTCGTATAGGAAACTGCCATGTGTAGGCTTTAAAAAAGGACCCTACTTTGGGGAGTTCTGTCTTCTTTCTCAATCATATATTTCAACATGTTTTTAATAGAAATAAATTCCGAAATAGAGTATGAGAGCGTACCCAAATTAAAAAAAAATATATATATAATCGAAGGTGCTTTTTTTTTATTTGCAGCGGAATGTTTCATCGTTTGATTTTTTCCCATGTTTCCCTAAATAAATCATGACTACCGTATCACTGAGATAGCTAATACATATCTTAAGTAATAGCCACATATATGTAAAATACAATATGAAAAGTATATGATGGTGATTTAATTATTTCAAGAGATACAGGTTTCCAAATTTTGCCATTTCTCGTTCGAGAAGGCACGTTTAGAAATCAAAAGAAAATAAATGAAATGTAAATAAATAATTTTACTATATATTACACGCTAAATGTACCCATAGTTTTTTATAAGTATTGAATTTTCCTAATCTTATTGTTCTAGGTATTCACTTTCGAATGTGCCGCCTCCATCTGTCCGCGACTGATGCAGGGGGCACGACTTAGGACTTTTCCTGTCCCCATTTTTTTTTCTCTTGTCAAAACTAAGTACCGATTAGTCTATTCCAGAACTAGACAATGGCATATAAAACTATATCTTAATTTAAAAATCTCGACCAGGCACCCTTTGGTCGATCATATCTGAAATCAACCTTGAATAACTTTTTTTTAAAAGGGTCTATTGCACCCACTCTGCATTAGGCACGAATATGGCGGCGTCCTAAAGACATACAAATGAACAATGCTAACTCTTGGGCAAGGTAGTGCCTAATCCTTGAAAACATGATTTCTCTTATTAGACACGGACAAGAAGGAAGAATAAGACAACACATTTCGCCAACTGTTCGTCCATATAAATACGTGGGAATGCATACTGCACTTGCAAGCTTGTGTTCACTACACGCAATATTATAAGCAGGCATATAGATAAATCTATAGGAGAAGTTCTGAAAGGCAGACATAATCAAAAGTTCCAGCGATGAATACGTGAACCTGGCTTCAATTTATACGGAATATAATGGTGAACTCAAAGGGCGGACAAGTTAAGGGAACCAGGTCCGCGGACCAGAAGAAACATCCGTATCATGTGAACTTGAAATTGTTACGGGCATGTCCGCATATCCGTGTTATGTCCTTGGTCCCGGCGCTATATCCACATTTACTACAGACCAAATCGAGGAAAGCGAGCCCGAGATCGTAGCTTCGGTAGCTGGTTTTGCTGCACTTGCTAACAAACCAGTACAGCACCTCTCAAAGTTGTGACCTTGAGTCTGTAGCTTTTAATGCACTCCATGTTAGGAGAAAACCCTCACGCAGCACATGTGATGCTAATTTGCGTTCAGTCAACCTCTGGTCGATCTGTCATGGAGGGAGACAAACATGAAGGGCCCAAGGGACCAAAAGGCGCTCCCTCTAATTTCACTGATAGGAGAATTTCTACGCCTGCGGTGCCTCAAATACGATCGTTAACGAAACGACATAAAATGCCTACTCTGGCCTTAGCGAAGACATGCAGCGGCGCACCTGCCGGTACTGGCCTAACATGGCGGTGGGGCCTAACCGCTGTTAGTTCATTGAACGCTGGAGTGATTCACGTAAATCGCACAGTTCTACTTGCCTGCTTATATTTGTCTAATATTTCAAAAAACGTTCAGCCTTTGTACTCTGGTGAGTCTACCTACGAAGCTGCACCTCGTCCCGTGTGTTTCTTCTTCGTCGTCGTCTGGTTTTCGCGCTGTTTCCTACGACAAATTCCCACCAACTCGCCCAACTATCCATTCTTCTATGATAGCTGGAAAGGTTGCCGCCATCTGTGAGCGACGGCGGCAAGCAGACTGGCTGTCTTGTTGGCACCGTCGCTCATAGGTGGCTGTAGCTGTCCAGAGTTGTGTGTAGTTTTGTGTCTACATCTGTTTGGTACCGGACACAAAACTGGGGAAACTAGCCCTTAACAGCTCCACTGTAAAGATGTAAAACGTGTTTTTCAACAAATAAAGCGACGGATTTTTAGATTAGAGACAGGAAAGGCAAACAAACTAAATTGGTCACTTTGCTGGGGACAAGTACGATATGTGCAGGTTGTACCGCGGCCTTCAGTTTGCGGAGCGCATCGGGCCAATGCTTCAACGGGGATGCACATACAACTACCGAGAAGATGAGGACACTTATGCCGTGTCTAACCCATAGGCAATTTACTCACTCCTCGCTTTATGTTGAGTATTCTTCAAGCTTTCTTTCAATTGATGGAACACATTGACTCATGTGCGAAACAAGGCTGCCAACGGCTAGCATAATTATAGTGTTGCGCATCAACGCTGGCGTTTGACCTGGTCATGATGACGCTCTCCGTATTTTGGCATTTTGTTTCGTTCAGGTGGGTCATGTTTTACTGAAATGCAAAGTAGACGCCGAGAAGCTTCTAACGCTAGTAAATGCCAGCAACGTTTTTCAACACAGTCATGTTTCATCAGGGCGACAAAGTTGGGAGGAACATGTACACTCATAAATATTTTCTCGCCGAAAAGAAAGCCCTTAAAGATGAGTTGAAAAGGCATTTAGCAGCTGGTTTGGTGGAACTACTGACGCGAAGGGCCACATGATAATTACGAAACAATGCACTAACTGACGAAGTTCTATTTACCGTACAGCTGGACAGTAAAACAGAGTTGGGATTTATTCTGGCTGATACGACAGCATCCTGCTTTGACACGTCTTCAGCAAACACATCGTGTGGAGCGAAAGGCCCCAGTGTGGAACCATCAGGCTCGCCTTGCAAGTGCCCAAAACACGGCAATAGGAAGAAATATTGTGAGGAATACTCAGCTTCCGGATGAATGAAAATTGCGCGCATATGCGTTCAATAAAATTACTGGAAGCTTCGCGGTAAAAGCATTTTACAGTCTGGTTGGTAATTTTAAAAGGATAGTGGTGGACCACATCTGAAAACTAAACGACATACATTTTATCCGGTGTCACCGAGAAGTGTGGACATAATTAAACGTAACATAGACCATAAGATGAATAAATAGCTAATATACTATTCCGCCTTACTCCTAATGCTCCGCAAGCAATAAGCATATTTGAGAACAACAATTATGTATCGACGCAGTCAATAAAGTTTGACGGCATAATATTTTGGAATGCATCGCACATCTTTACAGTTAGCATTTGCCTGGATAATATATAATTAAGTTAGATCAAACTAAATATTATTTTATGAACTTGAGTTGAATACCCTTCTCATAAATTTAAACAGGACAATAAATCTAAGCAGATTAACCTATTTGCCCAAATAAAAGTCATATTCCACGCTTCGCTGCTTCTTTTGATAGGCGAGAACGAATCCACGATTCCGCGTTGTGGAATTGACGCTCATTTTAAGATCTAGCTGTGGGCTTGCATACATACATATGATTATACCTCTTTGGAATTTGAGAAAACTACTTTTGCCTTCTGTATTAATACATATTGAATTAGTACTTGTCTCGTTAAACTGCGTTCCTGTTTTTAAATCTTAAGATCCATATCTTCAATTTGCAATGAAAAATGGCTTAAAACACCGCCGTTTTTGTTTAACTTTTTCCTTCATGCGGTGGGGGCGTATACGTAATTACAAGAAAGAACATATTTATTTATTTTATTTATTTCATTATCATACTATCAGTCCTATGTAGGTCTATAATAGGTGTGGGTTAATAAATCATACATAAAAACAACTATACAACACATCACCACTCAGCTAGTAAAACAATACCACAAAGTAAAAATATTTAGCGACCGTGACACAAGAAAAACAATCGTAGAAATACAGTGAGTCATCATTGTACATATCAATTCGAGCGGAAAACGAGGATAAGGAACGACAGGAACCCTCCGGCTTGGGGAGTAGATTCCAATTGCTGATAATTAATGGAGAAAATGAACACATAAAGCAGTCCTTCAGGCACCGGTACTGTTGTAGAGTATGACTGAGCTTATTTCTAGAGATCCTCGACTTATACGGTGTCAAATATCTATCTTTGTCAACCAAAAGCAGATTATTTCATATCATGAACAAGAATTTCAGTCTTTTATTTTTTCGTCGATATTTTAGTAAGGGGAGATTAGCTTTGGAATACAGCTCAGGCGAGGGAGTCCAGCCTGCGAAACCTGGAAAAAAATAAAACGCAGAGCCAGCCGCTGCACCATCTATAGTTTTAGCACGTCACACTTTGCGTGAGGATCCCAAACTTCCCCCACGTACTCTAATAGTGGTCGCACTAGCGACTTATACGCTGTTAATTTGGTGTCACTCGAGCTTTCCTTCAAGGTTCGTCGAAGAAACCACAGTTTTGAGTTAGATTTTTAATGATATTGTCGATGTGAGCCCGCCAATGAAGGTCATGAGATATTGTAGCACCTAGGCAGTTGTATTCTAAAACACGGGTCAGTGGTTCAATGTCGATACTATACTGAAAATTCAAGGCCTATATTTTGTGATCATTAGTCATTAACACAATCTTTGAATTATTTAGTGACATTTGCCACTCCTTGCACCAGTCACCAATCTGAGCTAGAGGTCTGTTGAGATTAAGTTGGTCCGAATCAGTTTTTGCTTCGGTGAAAAGGATGCAATCGTCAGCGAACTAGCTGGCGTGTACGGTTAATTTGGAAACCAAGTCATTAATAAACATCGAGAAGAACAAGGGCCCAAGCACGGACCCCTTAGAGACCCCCGATCTAGCTTTGCACATATTCGACCTTCTACCTTTTATGTCTACGAATTGCCTTGTCCCAATTAAAAACGATTTATATCATGTAGTGAACTTAGGGTTCTTAAGCATCAGTTGTAGTTTCGTTAGCAACTTCCTATGGTTGACCTTATAAAACGTCTTTTGAAAATCGAGAAAAATGACGTCAACCTGTCCCCTTCGATTCAAAATGTCTGCTAAATTCTGAACCCCTTCTACAAACTCCGTCTTGGTTGATAAGCCCCGCCGGAACCCGTGTTGTTTGTCGTCCAGCAATCGGTTTTCTGATAAAAAATAACGTATATGTGCAGCAACTATGTGTTCCAAAAGTTACCCACAAGTTGATGTCAATGGTATTGGTCTCTAGTTGGCTACCGAAGATGCAGCACCAGATTTTAATATCGGAATAACTCTCGCCCGTTTACATTCAGATGGTACTATACCTTGACGAAGTGACATTTGAAAGATTTTCAAAAGGTAGTGACTAATCGATTCTGCATATCTTCGTAAGAGTTCGTTAGGTACTTCATCGGGCCCTGGAGATTTAGTAGTATCAAGATTCAATAACAAATTAAAAATGACAAAAAGTAAGTCTAATATTGAACTCGATTGACCTTGAATCCGTGTCAAGTCCTCAACACGCTGCGTAAGTTTATTATAAAAAAAATAAGGTCCAAGAATGAAGTCGAGATTGTGGATTCCCCCATGTGCCGATACAAAGCCATTCCAATCAATGTCACCGAAATTGAAGTCCCCACCAATAATAGCTCTCTTGGAGTGAACCGCAAGTTTAGCAAACGCTTCCCCCAACTCCCTCACGAACTCTATTCCCTTACCAGGTTCTCTGTATATCACCCCAACAATTACTTCGGCCCTACCTACTTTAATTTGGCACCATTTGTCCTCTATATTAGAGGTACCTTGAATGTCAGTACAAACCAAAGTATCCTTGATAACGAAAGCCTCCCCACCACCCCTAGTCGTTCGATCATTTCGAAAAATCTTGTATCCCGGAGGAATAACTTCGCAATCAAGAACGAAACGAGTCAATCACGTCTCGGTTATCATTACAACATCAGGATCATGCTCTATCAAAATGTGCTCAAGATCGACAATTTTATTCATAATGCTTCGTGTGTTCATGTTGATAACTGCCAGGTCGTTGTTGCAAGCAGGGTGACTCTGTCACTGGGCATCGAGACGTTCGACTTTTTGCGGGGCTATTTCCTCCCTTTCGTTGCTATCTTTGTTTCAACGATATAGCGTGTCCCCGATTTTTAGCTTGTCAAATGACATCGTCACTTTTTCATTGATCGCTCTATTTGCTCTGGCACTGTTCCATAGTTTATTTCGCAAGCCTCGAACATGGGCAGAAAAACTCTGGTTTATGAAAATAGCTGTGCCCCTAAGTTTCCACGAATTTCGAAGTACGTCATTCCTTTCCTTCAAGTCACAAAACTTAAGAATGACAGGCCTGACCTTCCCCGGATAATTCCTTCCAAGCCTGTGGACCCTCTCAACACTCTTCACCTCAACTCCCAATTTGACTTCAAAAATATATTTAACTACAGTGTTCTTCAGCATTTGCTCGGTCTCATTGTCACCCTCTTTAATTCCGTACATTATGAGGTTGTTGCGTCGGTCTCTATTCTGTAACTCATCGATCTTCCTTTCTAGTTTCTTGGTAGAGACCTCTAAGGTTCTTATTTTTTCTTGAGATTTCTCAAATTGCAGCAGAGAGATCTTTAAAAGCTAAGGTGGACCCCTCAATTGCTTCTAGCCGCTTATCTAAGGATCCTAGTTTGTCTTTTAGCTCCGTGATGTCAGCTCCTATCTTTTTTTGCCCGTGAAGTATTTGCTGTAAAGCGTCCGTCTGAAAGCCGGGGTTAAGTTCGGCATCTCCGCATAATTGCAGCAGCAAGCCAAATACAATGAAACACTCATTTACAATATTCAAAACACAACCGGAGCTCGGCAGCACCACTAGTACAACAGAGTTGTCACGTAGTAATTTGAACAAATAGCAGTTTTTACCAACCTGCATGAAACAGGATTGGATGATTCATCCTGCTCGGGTTGGTGCCACCGAGCCCACTGAAGGCAGTGGATGGACGCTCCCGGTTTTTGTAGAGCGCTGGTGACGTCACTGAGGACGACGATGCGTTGTCGAACTTGTGGCACGTTGCAGCCTCATCCCTGCTGCTGCTGCTGCTTGCGTCCAGGCGTAAAAACCATTGCGATGGGCTTTGTTGACTTATCTTCACGGTCTGGTGAAGCGCTGTGCGCAACATAACTGCAGACGTTTGCCACAGCAGAATCTACGTGAAGAACAGGAGTGGATTATTCATCCTGCTCGGGTTGGTGCCACCGAGCCCACTATTCGGTTTAATGAGGTGTCAGCTACTGTCAACTTTTACATAAACCACACTCATTGCAAGAGCCATGTAAACGAACGCTCAAAATTGACAGTCAAAAAAAAAAGACGGCTTGAGCTGTTTTCCAGCGTACAGTGTGGCGCGATTGGCTCCCTCCGAGTCAGCCGAGTCCGCGGACCTAACACAAAGCTCGGCGGACCTGAAAAAAAAAAAAAAAAAAAAAAGACATAGAACGGAATAAAATTTTGATAGCCGTGGTAACCTGGGGATTTATTTCATCCCGTTTACCCACATCCGCGGACTCGTCCCCAGCCGCAGCCTGGGGACGAGTCTGCGCACTCGTTCCCAGGCTGCTCCTATGACCGATTTGACGGATTGATTACGTGATGACATGTCCGCGGTTCGTCCGCCTCCCAAGCTCATATAGACGAAGGAGACGAGGAGCAGACGCAAGCGAGGACGCACCAAACCTGTTTGCCAACCCACAGTTACGCGAAACTCCAACATCGCATTGCGGCGTCATTTTCCAAGAGAGAAGTCGACGTGTTCTACCGCGATAAACAATCTTACGCCGCCGTTATGTACACAGCGAGACAGAACACCGTGATACGCTTCGCGCGAATTGCCACTATCTTTACTACCCGAAGGCATGCCAGTGGCACAATCCTGGGTCTGTTCGAGAAGACTTCGGCGTTGAAGCGACTAAGTCCTGGGCTCACGGAAGGGCGTTTGAGATGCCTTCACACACTCCGCTCTCGTGCACAACACTTAAGTACACCACAACCATAACAAAAACGTCTTGTTCGGAGAAAGGCTGATTGGGCGTGCAAAAATAATGGCGGCGTGCTAGACAAGTTTTGACAGAAGCATCTCGACACGGACCCGGAGGAGTACCGCGAATTGCGTCAGTAGGGATACGTTTCTGCAGTTTCTTTTACGCCTCGAACCAAAAATCGCTCTACAAATGAACAAGCGAACGCACAAACCACATTAATGTGCCATTTATGTTTCATTTGTCAGAAAATCAAAAACAAACAAAAGAAAAACATTGTACTATTGCCAGACTGAATGCTTTTCAAGCCAATCACTCGACAAGTATCCAGGAGTGAAAAGACGCTCGAGTTCATCACTCCGCGCATCGTCCGCGGACTGATAACACGCAGCGTCTTTTAAATTGCGAATTTTCGGCAGGAGATTGACTTGAGAAGTGTTTAGTCTGGCAACGATGGAATGTTTTTTGCTTTTATTCTCTAGACGACTATAACAAAGATTGGCGCATCGTTGTGTTTTGGGAGTTCGCTAGTTCATTTTGTCCCTCGATTCTTGGATCTACGCGTGAAATCAACTGCAGAAACTTTACCCCGCTGATGTGAGCAGGTTTCGGCATTCCTCCGGATACGTGTCAAGAAACTCTCGTCAAAGCTCATCTAGCACGCCGAGATAAGGCCAGAGTACAAACACCATGCAGATTTCCGCAGCTTGTCTTGCCAAAGGTAATTCTTCGTGCGTAAAATTCCGACTTGCCATCTTCTCGCGTCAACGCAACCAAGTCGGCAGGGTTTCCTTTTTCTTTTCTTTATTTACAGGCAGGTAGAAGTAAAGGAAAGAGCGCAAAAGGACAGCGAGAATGTCGAGGAACCCGAGTGTGCCGCGGAGAGATTTGGAGAGTTTGTTGTCCTTACGCCTCTTCAATTTACAAGCACGCAGAAACCCGAAGTCGAATGCGCAGCTCAGTTTTTCTTCAAAAAATGTCTTCCCCTGAAACAGGAAAGACATGTATGAGCTTTGCACCTAGGAGATTACTTGAGTGAACAATGCAATTTTTTTGCAAGGAACGAACTTCATGCCGTGCTTAATGTGGCATTCGTTGTTTTTTGTTTCATTGCTTATGCTTTCCCGTTTTCTTTCCGCGGTTACGATCCTACTCAGTTTGTTGCGGGCTGATAATACGACATTGACACCGTATCTCGAGGCAACTCCCTTTATTCCATTTCCAGGTAAGAGTATTCACCCGTACGTTTCACCCCTTCGCCTTTTTCTCACGTGCTGCACATTTTCCGGGAGAAACGAGGATAGCCTATTAACAGTCGGTCTTCCGCGGTAATATCATGCTGCCTTTACCTCATGATCTCTTCTTGTCTTATCTAAGAGAATGCGCTCCCCACGCCTGCCCATGCTGGCTCCTTAGGGCTCCAATGGGAAGCTCTCCCCTTTTGGGAAACCTATGCCCTGCTCCTTGTCTCCGGGCGAAATTCATAGCGCGATAATGAGGGTCATCTCCACCCTCGAAGGTGTCATTAATGTCAGCCCTAACTGTCCGGCTTTCTGGTCGTCGATAAGACGTGTGGGAGCCGGCAATTTACGATAGCCTTATGCACGCTGCAGGATTAAGTTCGTCTGGGGAATACGTCTGGACACGACTGTCTTCAATCTGGCTCAAAGTGCTCTGGGGAAAGAAGTTGACTATTATTTTTCGGTAATAAGCCTATCGTAAGCCGAGCTGGAGTGGAAGTATTTTTTGAACGCAGAAAGGGTGCGGGTAATCGTAATCAATTCCACGTTGATGGAAGCCGTGAAACTTGGGATATAAAGATAAACGAAATATATTGAAGTTTCTTGATTTTTCAAATCTCGTAAGGAAGCAGGGAACATGTTAAACGTATGATAAGTTGTTTGATCTACTGAATAAATAATAAGCCGTATACTTTCAGAAGCAATTATATCACAGATACGCTCACACAGAAAATACTGCTAGACTAATGTTAAGAAGAGTGAACATCACCGAAAAAAATTTACAAGGCAGAGTACACAGACAAAACACTAATATTTCACTGATTAAAAAAAAACTGCGTAAAATTACGTCGGTATGTGAGTCCTCAGAAAAAAAAATATGTTGAAAGTAAGCGCTCCGTCGCTGTGCCGATTGTTTGTTAGCACTATTGACACTCATTAACTCTATTCAACCAACTCCTCCATCTTTTATTCGTAATACCAACTAGTGTATTTAAAAAAAGAAATTAAACACGTTTACGAATCTCTGTATTGCGAAATAAGAGTGCAGCTCTTGAGAAGAAGGAGGGAAGGGTTTATAGGAGAGAGGTAATGCCCCTCAACCTCCTCCGTATTGTCCCATCCTTCCTACCTCCTCCTCTCGTCCTCCCTTCCTCCTCCCCTCCTCCTCTGCTGCTCCTCCTCCCTTCTTTCCTCGTTCTCCTCCTCCCTTCCTACTCTCTCCTCCTCTACCCTAGTCCCTTTCTCTCCTCCTCCTCCTTCGTAAGCTCCCCTCCTCTCCTCCTCCTTTTCCATACCCTGCCCCACAGTTTCCTCGTTAAATTTTGCTGGAAAATTGACGCCATGTGACATCAACAAAACTTCAGTTTCCCCGCTAAATTTAGCGAGAAAAATGACATCACATGACTTCGTGTCACATCACCCATGAACAAATTCAGTTTCTCCACTAAATTTAACGAGATAATTGACGTCACGTGACCTCTACACCGATTCAATTTCCCGCTAAATTCAGCGGGGCGGGTACGCCGACGCCAACATCGCGAAACTCAGAAATGGGCGCCTAAGAGCTGTGCTCTAAAAGAGCAAACAACATAAAATATGTACAATTACAATTAAATATTAGGAAAGCTTTATAAAGAAACGGCGATGACAGTCTAGGTCGTGGCAGATAAAACATGGCCTACAAACGCACTTACTGCACAAATAACAGCGTGGGAGTAACGGTGAAACGTGGGGTACTGCGATAACTGCTGATGCAAAAAAGAAAGCACCGAAACAAATATTGAGACGACTTCCCGCCTTCCTCAAAAAGTTTGACTATTTTTTTTAACAAAATACTACGTGTTTTTTTCTTCGTATTTTTAACAAAGGAAGTACACATGTTTTTCATAACATAAGCCTTGTGCACTTTTGTGTTCTCATCCACATATAATTACCCTACCTGACAAGCCAGTTCTGATTAAAGTGAGAAGGGGTTTTGTACCCCAATGATCAACTCCACAGGCTGTATCTCCTCTTGTACGTCTGTGATGAGGTGCTACGATGTAGGAACTACACAAGTGCGTGTCGCTGTATCATATGCCGTCGAAATTTATAAAAGGAGTTGTAAGAGTAGTCTTCACTGATTTTAGGGCTCACAATGTTTCTTTTTCGCAATAAAGGTTCCAGTACACAGAATCACAAGGGCCCTTCTTAGCGAGGCATCTAACAAAGATAACGTTATAGGGCTGGCGAGCTGGTTAAAGTTAAACAATTCTAAAACCCAAGACGGATGCTACAAAGAGTGGACAAACACAAGACGTTTTGTGTTTGTCCCCACTTTGTAGCCTCCGTCTTGGTTTTTAGAAATGTTCATCAAGCAATGCCGT
The DNA here is from genome assembly GCF_016920785.2 of Ixodes scapularis. Taxonomy (NCBI): domain Eukaryota; kingdom Metazoa; phylum Arthropoda; class Arachnida; order Ixodida; family Ixodidae; genus Ixodes; species Ixodes scapularis. Next base: position 257,884 of record NW_024610246.1, on the reverse strand, counting down.
CAACGGCGCATTTTGGCAACACGCACATTCTTTTGCAATACTATCTTTCATCAACCTGATTTCGTTACTTGAAGACAAAAGCAAATTATGCTAGAAGTAGCTAACGATGTCTATTTGGCACGCGGGCGAAGGTTACTGATTGAAAGCTTGTTTAATAAGTATAAAATATATCTAAACTGAGACAAATTAGTTTAAGAGGATTTAATTGTCTATTCTATTATTCGTCTTACTTTACCTTGAGCCCCTGCCTGTAAGGCTGAAGTACCTTCAAAATACGTAACAATAAATTGAAAAAAAAGCTGGTTAAATGTACTTTTTTTAACGGGACATAAGATCAGAAATATAATGCATATACCACACAGGCGTTATTGTAATATTTGCTTTTGGTTTCTTCATCACATTTCACCACAAGAGTGCCAAATATTTTCGCCACAAAACATACATTCGCATAAGTTGCATTTCCGCTCGAGTGAGAAACATTGAAAGGTAGATCATTGAGACTGTGATTCACCGACTATTTCTTGTTTTCAACCATATCAAGGCAATTTCACAAGCGCAGCTGCCCACTTTTTTACATAAATAGTCCAGTATACGGGTACAAAAATAAAATCTTATGAAAAGGAAACATTTTCTTAAACATTTCTACACACCAGGCAGAATGTGAATGTGGTAGATTTATGTAAAGGAACAAGGAAAAACGTTGCACCTTCTAAATGTTATTGACATGTCTGTTTAACAGACAAGGTTACATTCGATGTATCATGATCTACTGAACCCGTCCTGATCTTGATAGGTCTGAAAAAGCGATTTCTATATATTTCGCGGAAGGGTGGGTACTTGTTTTATCATTTTCGTTGTTGTATAAAGTAAAACGGCTAGATTGCTCGATTTATTTCCCAGAAAAGCACTTCTAAGGTCGTCAAAATAAATCCCCGCGCCTAATCACAAAACTGAAATCAGTGTAGTTCTCTCTCCTGAGTTACAAGCTCGGACAATTTGTTAAACTGAAAATATTGTGAAAGTTAACTGCGAGACTTTAACTTGACACTATTTTTTCTAACGCGAGAATGAAAAATTAAGCATATTTTAGCCACAACAACACAAGAGAAACGTCATGCGAAAAAAGCAGTGCAGGAATGATTTATAAAAAAGGCAGCCATCTTGAATAAGTTGCATGATTCTTTTTTTCCACGCAACATATACACAAGTGAACACATTAAGTAAAAAACAAAGATTGAGGCGTAGAAAGTCAATGTGGTTACTCCTTATATTAAGCTAACTTTAGCAAACATACGAAAACAAGTATACCTGGAAAGAATCTTGAAGACGTTGTGTGTATACGAAAATAACGTACGCCTTCAATACTATCATTATTTAAGAATTCCCAAAGCAAAGTTTAACAGGCACAGAACATAAACCTTGTGGTAGCTGGTAACATCAAAGGTTTTGATGACGACGCTAATATTCCTATGAGAAGTAATTCCACCCAGGGGGACAGAAATGGGTGATCCTCCTTTTCGTGGTGAGAGCTGCGAGAACGTTTAGTACCGAAATGTTTCCGTTATTATTCGCGTAATTTGTTGTTCTATCTATATATATATATATATATAGATAGATAGATATACATATATATATTTTTTTTTTGACCGTAAGAGACGAAAATATAATTGCATCTTGAAACGTTTGGTGATATCGAGGCAGTTCAACATTTCAGTCTCTTCAATAATCGTACTCTAGTCTTATCTCGCTTGAGCTTTAGAAGTGAGGAGTTTCACAGACTTACGATATTGTTGAGTGGTATGATGACATCCATGCATGCTATGGAATTATATTGTGTAAGTTTTATGTTTCGTGATTGCCAGTAGCGTTTAAAATAAACAGTTCCTCTTCATATTGTTTTTCATAAATCTTGTCCCGTTTTTGCATAAATCATCTTCTTTTCCATTGCACGTTGGACGTTAGCTAACCGAACAGAAAACATTTTCGCGGAGTCCATCCATTTAGAAATATGTTTGAGAGGCGTGAATGACCAATAAATAACGGTGCCGTTGATCATTTCCCATGTACGCGAGCAGTATAAAGCAAGAGAAAAAAAATCGTTGAGGCGTGTTTACATTAAAGATTCTTGTTGATGCAAGCTTGAGAGGAAAACAATTTTCCGACATGCGCGAAGAAACCGGAAGAAATTTCAAAGCTTATTCTCAATATATTACTTTTAATCGAACTCGTTCATCTAATGTTTTCTTTTATACCCGGAGTCAAGCAGGATTAAGAGAATCGGTGGTTCAAAAATAAACAATAATAAAAAGAAATAAAAATGGTGGCGTAGCGCAGCTGAACTAACTCACACATTTTAAATTTAATTCGCAATCAAAATAACACGTGCCCCTTAATGGAAGATGTTTTTTGAAGTTACTTTCTTTCTTTGTTGAAATTATATTGTGTTATGCATTTGAAGAAACAAAAAATATGCCAACTTTCTTTTTTAACTACAAAGCATATTAAACGAATTTTTAGAATTAGCGCTTCGCCAATTGCATCAGTCGATAGTGTTTTGCGAAGCTATATTTTTTTCTAAACTTTTGCGATATGCTGGCGCGGTTCTCGAAGTTAAATTGAGTAAAAGAACACACCTCAAACGCAAATTCAACCTTGTTAGAAGAAAACAAGAGTGCAAAACTCAAATCTCTTACACTGAGGCAGAGAACCAAATAAGCTTTAATTTCTTAAAATGACATCTGATGTCACCTGTGTTGCAGAGACGCAATTTCGTCAGTGGAGTATCACCGATAGCCTGAACTCTTCAATACGTATAAAATAGTTATCTTATCACACCTACCTTTAAATATGTCAGCTTTGGAGTGCACCCCGATATTCAGATCTCAGTCACATCACCAAGAGATCATTCAATAGGAAGGAGTGTTGTACCGAAGCACCCGTGTATACACGAATACCAAACAAAATTCAAATAGGTTTTGCCTGGAGCATGATACTTACAACTAAAATCTCTAAATATTCAGAATTTGAAAACGCCTAGATCCTGAATAAAAAAAAAGTTTGCTGTGTGCAAACAAAAAGTGATGGCTGGAGACTTGCATTACTACTCCGCTATGTTCATATAAAGTAAGAAAAAAAAAACTGCACAAAGGGAGATTGTATATCTCAATTTAGGTGTCATGCAATGTTTCCACTTTAGCCGGAAACCTTTTGTCTAACACGTTAAAAGCTACACAAGTCGTCCTAGTTTGGTTTATTATTGGTTTTTTATTTCTCTCTAGACCCATTTGATTTCGTTTAAAAACCTTGCCCTAAACAAAATTATTAGCCACAAAAATCAAAGGCAGGGCACACGAAGGTATGTGCGAAGTCTACTGCAGCTCAGTATATCGTAACTACATACTCCTGTTTTTCTTGGATGATGTTTTTGGGGGTTAAAGAAGTGCTACTTTGTTCAGGTCGTGCCTCCAGGCAACGTCCGGGAGTATGTAGGGTTCACACTTGGCTTTGTTTCAGCGTCGCTCTGATTCAGCTTGTTCATAGCGTTTGCGAAGCACGATTGAACTTTTGGTAATCTAGAGGATTCTGTAGAAGCTTGTTTCGATGAAGCCTTTGAATTTCATGTGGGCTTAGGACGGACACATCCCCGAATTTGTTGCAAAATGAAACGCCTTGCGCCTCTGTCGGAGCTTTTCTGCTAAATGCACTAAAATGAATATTTCAACTCAACCAAAACAAACATTTCTATATTCCCCGCACTCTCAAGAAAAAAGGGTGTCAAAGGGTTATTGTTACACCCTTCGTCCCACATAATACACCCCAGAATTTCAATTCGACGTACAGTGCCCTACAGTCGAACTGAGGGCCCGAAATTTTACGCGGGGCTTGATAGCCGTGTGGTACAACATATTAAATAGCTAAAGTACGTATTAAAGACCACATAAAGAAAACACTAAGTTTTTACAGTAGGGCCAAGAAAACGCGGATTATTTTGTTCGTGTTCAGTAAAAGGTACATTAGCTATTTTAATAAGTTGTACCACACGGCTATCAAGCCCCTCGTAACATTTCGGGCCGTCTGTTCGACTGTAGGGCGTTGTATGTCGAATTGAAGTTTGGGGGTGTATTATATGAGACAAAGGATGTAAAAAACACCTTTTGACACCCTTTTTTCTTGAGAGTGCGGGAAAATTTTAGATGACAGTCATGCAATATAAATAAGCCGTTATTTAACTTTTAGAACCGTATAGGTTTTATTTCGCAGCTCTGCAGTTTCTATAAATTGAATACTATAGGCCACATGCATAACATTATAAAGTTATTCTTTTCTTGACAAAATATCGAAATGTTTCCGACGACTGTAATTGCTTGGGTATCAAAAAACACAAATCAATTAGAAGCTTGATATTGTCACGAATGGCAAATGATGAGTCTTCGTATAACTGAAGAAACGAAACGTTTAATGGGGCGAAATTTCGCCCAAACAAAATAGAAAAAGACTAGCGTCGCAGTCGTCGATGTCGGCGAAAGAGCAGGATCGAGCGCTGAGGCGAGACTGAGCCCGGTTCGCCACGCGGAGCGCGTTTTGTACCGGCGTGGGTTTCTGGAACATTCGGCCTAAAACGTTCGGTACGTATAACATTGTAACCTCTAATCAGCAAGACGGCTCTCGAATTTTCCAGCACATTACATTACAGACTCAGCAAATATGTACCCGCGGCCAGGCGTCGAACCTTGGCTTTTTTGCGTGGAAGGCAAGCGCGATAACCGTTAGGCGACAAGCGCGCTGGCTACTCCGTCTGCTGTGCACGCGGCAATACATCCTGCTATACCTGCTAATACACGGAATGTCCCAAAACGTTGGACACGAGGTGCAGTTTTAAGTATTTTGGGTGTTTCTGTTACAAAAATATGTATCTAAAAAATTAAACAAAAGTGAACATCTGCATAAAATTTAAAAAAAAGAGGACCCGAGAGCCATACAAAATGGAAACAGATTACGACGGAGAGACGAGGACCAAAATGCAGCATATTGGAAAGTGAGAAAGAGGCTCCGTCAAGCTGCGACGCCACATTTCCACTGGCGGTTGAAACGCAAGCGGTTGCGAATGCGGAAGCTTAAAGCTCTAATACCAATTCATGCGCAGTGCATGCTTAAATCGAGGTGTTCGGCTTCGCAGTTGCGATTCCAACGCCAGCGCCAATGCAGCTTTACACTGCATTTTTCATTAAGTCGGACCGCGGCCGACGTGACGATACGATGGATTCAATCAAGCGGATAAAAGAAATACGTCGTCGTGGCGCTTGTCATATTTGTGCGTCGGCTATCGCACTTTAGCTCAATCAAGCACAATCATGTCAGCCCAATCAAGCACAAAAGGAATAACTGCAGGATAATGGGTAATATATTGTTTCCGGTAAGTTTAGGCGAGGATAGCAAATATAGACCTTTTCACCCTCCACCGCATGGGCGCTGCCATCTTGGAATCACGTGATGCGGCCGCCATTAGGTTGCTTCAACTTGTTGCTCCGCTCTCCCGTCCGCGCCTTGGCGGATGCGTTGAATTCGTGTTTTCGTCGCGCTTCACCGCGTCTCTTGCCTTACTCCGTAAAGTGTCGTCCGGTACTTATACTTACGATGCAATTGCATTACATCATTGTGCGCGCAACTTCTGTAGTTATTTTGCATCACGTTTTGAATATTTTTTTTTTACCGTCGGCGCGCGGGATACGTGTGAAAAGGCTTTATAGGAACAGGAATCAGCGTTAGCACTTGCGCACATTGACTACATATATGACTTGAAGAGAGCCTCGACGGTTCAAATACCAATAAAGTACGAGAACTGAGGTTTGGTTCCCAATAAGGGCGGAACATTTGCAGTAGGAAGCCCATTGTTGTTACATATATGAGTGAGCATTGGTGTCAAGTGAGGAAACAAAAACACTCAGCGGAATTAGCCACGTGTTTTTCCTGAAAGCATGGTGTTTTGTAGTTACAACAGATCCAAAACAGTTTCTTTTGATTACACTAGGGAACTTGTGGACAAGACGCGGGAACAAACGTCTAGTTTGAATTATTTTTATGCTATAAATAATGGCACATTAACATTAGGCAACTTGTTTGTTCGCAATATCACACCTATATCTTTTTTACGTTCTTAATCGCGTGTGTGATATAAGCATTCGCTTTATCGGTATATCTGATTTCCACGGAATGGTATACCGTGCTTGGTCCCATGTCCATAGTCTTGCAGTTGCTTAAGTCATTTTTTAATGTAAACATGCAGTTTGAATTAATTTATTTCAACATAAATATTTGAACTCCCCGCGTAAGAAACTGTCACAGACAACTTGATAGTGCCTTTGATTCACAAAATGTGACGCTCAGAAGAATCCTTCTGCACGGAAATCACCCGACTGCAGCCGGTTGTCGACGGCGAATAGGGAGTTACTTTCAGTAGCTGGCGACGTCAAAATGTGCAAAGCGCTTCGTTTCAAATTAGTGAACAGCTTTCTACACAGGTTCATTGGGTGGCGCCTGGCGTTCGACTTCAGCCAAACTTATCGGAGATCATTTCTTTTGCGCTCTTCAATTTCATTCGGCAAATTTTAAGGAAGATGAATATCAGACTTTATTTGAAGTCCGGCATTTACTTATCTCACCATTCTCATACCTTGAGAACGTCGTAAGCAAATGTCCATAAAACAAAAAGTTTATTTCATAAGGCCGATATTTTGAAATGCTGTTAATGATTACTTTAGTTAAAGAAATTTTCTAGTCAACCTACGCTGGTCGATCAAAATATTTCTCGAGCGCTTAATTTCTTTAAATAAAACAGGCAGGGACAATATCACTTTTTTATATTATCTACCTGATTATATGAAACTTTTCTAGTCATTACAAAAGACGTTTCCAGTCTCGAAGTTAGAAAAGGTTGGTGTACGGAAACCAAACATTGAACAGTAAACTCGTCAGTTCATCCGTTTTTGGTGATTCAGCAGATTGTTAATCATGTTGTCGACCTGCTTTTTCACTAAGCACTGATGCAATATAGTCTGTTGCAATATAAGATGATCAGTTCAATATCTGACTTGAGCGCGAGCTATCTACCTTCCGTACCGCTCGGTGCACGCACAGCCAAGGCACGACTGCAGGCAACGGCCGCACGCTGCAGGCGGAGCTTGTCCTGCTCTTTTTTTTTTTTTTCTTCTGGAAATTAGTGTCCGCGGGTACGGTCGTGGACAATGGTACTCCTTCCTGTGCATCAGCGCGGTTGTTTCACCGCCGAACCCGGCCGAAGTTAACGATGGACGGAACCAGACGCACATAGTGTTCGTAAAAAAAGATCGCAATTTAGGCTCGAAACCCCTTCGTGTTTTGCCAAGTGTCTCAACACTATTGTTTCATTCGTTGTGTGCTACAAGAAAGAAATTTATATCTAAAAATTAATCGAAAGTAACATGAAACAGCATCACAATCGCATGCACGTTGAAACCGAAACCGACCAAATTGAAGCAACCTAATGGCGGCGAGTGCGCCAGCGCCCTCTTCCCGCCGGTCAGGCAACTACTGAAATGAAAAGGTCTATACAAAACGAATAGCGCCGTGAGGATGCACTCTTCAAGCTACTTGATTCACTTCATTGAATCGTAACTTGAATTGCAGCCGGACTTAATTGCGACTGAGGTCAGATTTAACTGCGATTAATATTGCCCGTGTGACTGGCGTATAGTTGGTATAGCTAACCATATTTGTGGGTAACTGCTTTTTGTGCATTTTGGGATGTCTGTCAATCACACTTTACAGGAATAATGTCTGACCTCAGTCACTTGTTTGCGGTTAAGAGTGACCATGTAACTAAAGTATTAGAGTGATACAGAGCATAAAGAGCCATTTTCCTCTGGCATTTGTCATTCATTTACCCGAATGGAATCTTAATTCCGTCTTCAGTGATGCTGCGTTCAATATATATGTCTGACTGATCAGAGTTCCCCTGTATGTCTCTTTAAAAAGCAGAAGCGCTTCGAACACCTTAAGATATAATGTAAAATCTACAAAAGCATAAAAGGGGTGAAATAACGAGGCTCGATCTAAAACAGGACGTATTACTCAACGCCTGCACGTAGTAATCTAAACTTTTTGTCAAAAATGTATTTTACAGGTCGATTTTATATTGTAAAACGACAAAGCCTGGCTCCCTTTCTTTAAAAAAATGGGGCCAAAAAACTTGCCAAGGTTAAAAAGGTGGATGGCGACACAGATGACCCAGCCAAGTGGCGAGGCGCGTTTGGCGCACGTATTAGTACGTGGCGTCGGGAGCAGCGTCGGAACTGAGCCATATATGGGGAGAGTTAGGCCAGTCTGTGATCTCACTGCCGCAACTCCCCCCTCCCGAGTGAGCCAATCAGCCCGCGGCGCAGAGTGACAGGCGTGAGCGCATGCGCGTAAACTCCCGGCTAATTCCAGCTGAGCGGGAAGGCCGCTATTTTCATTCATTCGTCCGACGGAATACATGGGACCGTGATCCAAATTTTGGTTCTTTCCTTTTGCGTTGCAGACTCTGGAAAGAAAATGATTTAGTGTTATTCCTCGTTGGCTTAAGAAGCAAACGAATGAAGTTCTCCACGTTTGAACCAAAACATTTATACAGGCGAAAACGAAATTAGCCCGTAGCAGACGACGCGTCGCCTCAACTGTGCTTAGCGCCGACAGCGTTGCGCCAAGATGGCGGTCGTCTCCTCTTTGCTCCCTTATTTCTCTCTCGCTCCTTCGGCGCTCTCCTCCCTTTCCTTCACTTTTCTCCTCTCCGGCGCCTTCGTAGCCACATCCACTGGCAAAACTCTCCCAATATACCGCTCGGCGTCGGAATAAGCACCATAGGTCGTAAGGTGTAACCGACCAGCGAACGAAAGCAGACGACACGCAGACGAATTGCGTCGCCAGGAAAAACGCCGTCAAAATGCAAGCATGTTTTTTTTTTTTTACTTCAAGCTTTATTTTATTGTCCGCACTTATTTTCAAACCAAAGGTACATTACAATCTATTATGTTCTTTTAATTAGACCCCGCTTCTGGCGAGCAGTCTCGATGAGGACGTAGTGCCATCTATCAATACGTGATAGAGGGCACTACTCGGTCGTCTAAGTCGCTATCCCCCGTGGACCCTGATGAGGTTTTTTGGCCCTCTGTTTTACAGAAATGGAGCCACGCTTCGTAATTTTACAAGATAAAGCCGACCTGCGAAATGCACCTTTCACGAAAAGTTAGATTGCTACGTGCAGGCTCCGTTTTTTACGGCCCATTTTAGATCAAGACTAGTTATTTTAAGAAACACAGTATTTTAATAGTCATAGTAAATCGTATAGTTGGCAAACCATGATTTTGTTCACCTTTTTTGAGCAGAAAATATCGATTGCAGAAAAAAAAATTATGTAAAATGAAAGTTAAAAAATATATATATGTATGGAAGCAGACTAGCAAGCGGCCGAGTCAGTAGTTAAGACAGGTGTTTGGCTGCATAGTCTCAATTCTGACTCATTCGATTCTACATTTCTCACCCTGCAGCTGTTTGATGAACCGCTTCATTTTTTTGCTCACTTCATTGGCTCACACAGATGAAAACAAAGCAATCATGAGAACAACGCAACTTTTAAAGAGCTTTCGGATAACCAAACAGTTGTTGCTACTGATGTGACTCAATTTTATATATATCACAATTTAATCCTGGAGACGGCAGTGAGCGTTGTAGTCATTCTAACCCGCGTCTGCTCGTGATCATCATTGCCCCGAGGGGCTCGAGGAAGACGTTTTCTCCTCCTTCCGCAGCCACTACAGATACTCCCCTCGGTAGAAACGAAGTTATATGCTAGACACATACATTGCAACTAAATGTTTTGGCACTGGACACTGCCATAAGGAATATGTGCAATTATTAACATCGCTAGGAAAATTGTTAAGTGTTAATCCCACTGCACATTCAAGTCGCGTTTCACCGAATGCGATGGTTGGAACCGACTTGCTGGTTTGTTTGTGTTAAAGTAGTGTTTGTAGCTGCATCCGTCTGTATAAGCAGGTCTCAATCTATCAGTTGAGATCGTTTGATGACAGTCGCCCATGTCAATGGTGAAGAACTTCGACTTTCGGTTGTTGAACGGACCTTGGAATGGCTGTCCAAGTGGCTTCTTTGTTCTATCGATGCGAACAAAAACATGAGTCCAGGTGTCAAGGTCGGGGCTGATGAAGGAAGGGCGGTTCTTAATCTCTCGTGGTGCACATGGGCGAAGTTGTCTGAAATGTTGTCTGAGACAGTGAGTATAGTTTGTAAAATCCAGGGCACACGTGGGCACATCAGGTGACGTGTTGTGAAAAAATTCGCCAGGTAGACGTAGCGTAGTGCCGTAGACAAGCTCAGCAGTAGAGACCCCAATGTCCACTTTGAGCGTGGAACGAATTTCTAGTAGAACAATGGGTAGCGCTTCAGTCCAGGGGATGAAGCTGTGAGCACGCAGTGATGATTTTAGTTGGCGGTGAAATCGTTCAACTACTCCGTTTGTGGCGGGATGGTACGCCGTTGTGCGAAGGCGTTTGATGCCAAGGAGTCGCATCAGTTCAGCAAAAAGGTACGACTCGAACTGTCGTCCGCGGTCCGTGGTGACTATTGATGGTACTCCAAAACGGGCAATCCACCCTGTGACGAAAGCTTGGGCAACTGTTGCAGCTGTCATGTCGGGAATCGGGACTGCCTCGGGCCACCGTGTAAAACGATCCACACATGTTAAGAGGTGTGTGAAGCCGTTGGAATGAGCTAATGGATCGACCAAATCTAGATGAACATGTTCAAAACGTCCCGTAACTGGTGGAAATTTCGCGAATGGTGTTATGGTATGACGATGAACCTTTGATTTTTGACAAGTTGTACACGATCTTGACCACGTTCGGATATCTGTATTCATGTTTGGCTAGAAAAAACGGGTGCTGATAAGTTTCTGCGTAGCTCGTATTCCGGGATGGGACAGTTCGTGTAGGGCATCGAAGATTTTCCTGCGGAATGCGGATGGAATATAGGGTCGTGCTGTTCCAGTTGAAAAAACACACAGGAGCGAAATATCTGTTTACGGTATTTTTTTTTTTTTTTTTAGGTGCAGATATGTACTTTGGTACCCAGTGTCCTGGAGTTGGTGCTTTGCAATAGCCGGAAAATCAATCTGTTCGACGCCCGGTAGCTTTAAAGCAGCAATATCCACTCGTGATAACACATCAGCAACCACGTTGTGCTTCCCTTTGATGTGCCGGATGTCGGTCGTGAATTCACTGATGAATGCCAACTGTCTCTGTTTTCTAGGTGTATAAGCATTGTCGTTCGATGTTATGGCAAATGTCAGTGGCTTGTGATCCGTGAGGATAAAAAATCTGCGGCCTTCAACGAAAGAACGGAAATTTGTGATGCTGAGGTAAGTGGCAACAAGTTCTCGCCCAAATGCGCTGTAGTGGGTTTCTGTCGCAGTTAATTTTTTTGAGAAGAAAGCGAGAGGTTTCCATTGTCCACTCATGTATTGTTGTAGTACTGCTCCGACGGCTGTACCAGAAGCATCTACCATATAATTGGTCGGTGCTTCAGGCTTAGGGTACGCTAGCAAGGTGGCGTTGGCAATCGCAGTCTTAATGGTGCTGAATGCGGCTGAGGCTGATTCAGACCACGTGAATCGAGGTTCGGAATTTCTTGGGCCGACCAATAGATCATTCAGCGGTTGGACGATTTCCGCGCAACCGGAAATAAAGCAGCGGTAAAAATTTACCAGTCCCAGAAACTCTCTCAGCTGCCGTATGCTGGACGGTGTTGGATAGTCGCGAATAGCTTTTACTTTGTTGTCAAGTGGTCGAAGCCCCTGATTTTCAACATGGTCCCAGGTAGCACACCGCGTCGGCCGGTATCGGGACTACGCCGGCCGGTCCCGGTAACAGGATGGCGGCGCCCGGCCATTGGCGCCGGTGAGCCACCGGCCACTGCCGGCGTCGGGGTTTCGACTTGCTCACTGGCCAGTTCCGCCGAAGAAGTTACAGTGACTGGCCGGCATCGGGTTTTTGCTGCCTTTGCTGGCCAGTCTTTCTATGGAGGTTCCAGTAACAGGCCGGCATTGGTATTTTGCTGTCTTTGATGGCCAGTATTTACATGGAAGTTCAGTAACTGGCCGGCATCGGCACTTTGCTGTCTTTGATGGCCAGTATTTACACGGAAGCTCAGTGACTGGCCGGCATCGGCGCTTTGCTGTTCAGGCTGGCGAGCCCCGCCATGGAAGTTCCGTTTACTGACCGACATCGTTTTATCTTTTTTTTTTTTTTTTGCCGTTTTTACTATGCAGTCAAGTCCTCCAGATTTTGACGAACTGTGGCAATTCATGAATAGCGAGTGGAAATATTTGCGTAGATCAATCCTTCGCAAATAACTGCCGACGCTGGTGTATTTGATCCCAGCATGGCAGGGCTGACGTGTTTTATCGCGAAAACGCGAGAAAAAATAATGCGGCGTGGAACATTTGCAGTTCAGGATTCGAGACTCTGACCACCTACGCTATGAAGAATAAATTACACAACACCGAACGACACCTTTTCAGGAAGCTAGTTTAATTTGACGCACTATACTTAAGGTCGGTGGTATACGCACGTGTTTGGCACTGATAAGAAAAATAAAATAAAAACGGTATAGCGGAGAATCCGAGTGAAGAACAACAACCACAATTAACAAACACGTGGCATGATTGAGCACGCGCTTTGAGTTACAAAAACAATAATTTGCATTACATTGCAGAATCTGGACAAGAAAGCGATGTGTGTTTTGCTTATGACGCTGCGAGATGTACACAACTTTCCTGAGATCATGTTATTGGTGATTTTAATTGAGTGTGAAAATATGCTACTTCAGGCAAGAATCGACTAACAGAAATATTTCAAACGTTCACATAGCCAGATGATCTGTCCCCGATAGCTTATGTTATACGACATACCGCACCAAAAAAAAAAGTAAATATAAAAACTTTTTTTTTTAACACGATAAAACGGGAAACACAAAGGCGTTGTGGGTGTTTACACTGCCGGGTTTGTGAATGTGACCCCTTGGCGCTACAAAACATAAATGTTATCACACCGAACGATACCGTTTCTGAAAGCTAGTTTATTTATCCACACTGTTCTTCGATCTCAGGAATAAAAACATTATAGGCCTAATAAAAAAGTAAAATTGCGGAGCACAACCTCAATAAGTAAAACCAGGGGGCAGGCGATGGATATCACTGATGTGCCAGAACAAAATTAAGTACTACTTTCCGGAAGTCAGGAAATTAAGAGATGTGCTCAATACGTAGCGCGCTATGAGCTCAGGTAAATAACTGCCTTAAAATAGCGGTATTTTTGTTTTAATAGTGGCTAAAGGTGACCGCCTTCAGACAAACTTCGGCTGCATCACTGTGGCAGTTTGACCATTTACATACACATTTTCCCATTTTTCTCTCAATATTCCCATTATTATTAGCTTCTTTACTTCGTTGAAAGCACTTGCGCTGTTTGCGTACTACACCAACCAACCTATTAGCACGGAGGGAGCGATTTATCCCAGCCAACAGGAGGGCCACGGTTTGTGCATTGCATCAACTCAAATTTGGGCTCGCACTTTCTATTTCCACATTGTGCGTGACTTTTACCCTAAAGTAGGGGGCCGGCGACTGCAAAAAACACAGCAAATATTTAAAATAATAAAAACAAGAAAAAAAACGCGATAAAAAAAATTAGAAAACTTTCTCTCTAGTGGGATTCGAACCACCTGCCACTACGTTACCAGCAGGACGCGTTAACAACCAAAGCCAAACCGACATAGAGAATCTCATGTTTTAAAAGATTATACGTCTGCTGAAGTCGGTTGGATACATTGTCCGGTTAGTTTCGTATTTAATTCTTTGCTACGTGTTCAGGACGCATTTATATTATTGTGGCAATGTTTACATGCTAAATAAGTTATTATTACTGTGTATACTAATGTTTTTTTTTTTTTTAATTTGCTTGCTGGTCGTTTTATTGCAAGCGTGTTGAAGATAGTTTCCGTAAAGTCGCTAGATATCCATTAGAGCCAACCAATGCAATCCAATCCAATCCACAGCCCTTTTTTGCACGTTTGGTTGGGAGTGTGGGTTTTCATATCTCTGTCTTCAGGTCAATTCACCGATTAGTCGTGATGCGTGGAGTTTATCTTAGTTTCAAATGTGTCTAAACAAGAAGGAAGCGACTGTGAGCCGTGGAACTACGTCAAATCTGCTCAACAGCCAAGGTCATGGTACGATCGTTCCAAAGTAAGTTCCTTTCTTTGTCTGTTAGGGCTAGATTATTCTTTCCTCCGTTCAAAATCCTTCTTATTGTCTAGATCGCTTGCTTTTACCAGTATTACTAATTGTGCGCGAATGGGGTAATGCGAGGCTGCTTTTCTTCGCTCACAAATAGGCTGCATACTCGCTCGAGGTCCATCAGTAGCGGCGGAACTTTTGGGGAGATGGAGGAGGGGGGAGGGGGGGGGGGGGGGGGGAACCGCGGCAGCGCTTGGGCAGCGGCGGGCGCGAGCGCGGGGGGGGGGGGGGGGGGGGGGGAACCGCGGCAGCGGCGGGCGCGCGGGGGGGGCCGGCCCGCCGGCGGGTGGCGGCGGAAAGGGGAAGGGGGGTTGTTTGATTGCCTCCCTCCACCGTATTGTTCACTGGTAAACTAGAATGTCTGGAAGAGCGCGGTGCCCTCCGCCTCTATTATTTGTCGCGGGCGTTGGCCGTTGCAGTGGGACAGCATCGGCGTTTTTGGAACTTTGTGGTGTCGTCGGACGAAAATCGGTGTTTGTCGCTCTAGTGGGACGAGGCTTTTAGAGAAAACGTGAATAATTAGCAGATACTGTGAAAACCATACAAGGGGATTATTTTAGACCTTTATTATTCTTAGTATGGGCGACCAATGTGTCCGCACATCCGTCTGTTACCTGAGCTGCCAAGAAAATTGTGTTTACAGTCTTATGCATATGGGTGGGAGTTAGCACATTCCACTTGGACCTGTTCGAACTTTTGCTAAAGCTCCTTTCGCATTCTTTATTTTTTTTCTTCTCAAATTTGTCAGTTGGGAGTCTACACTCGTATGTAGTGTATGTATTCCTCTCTTTTATTCATTGTTTTTTGTTTGTTACTTTTCAGGATGTTCAATCAGAATGAACTCACCACCTTATTACATGGAAAGGCTGTTGTTATTTCCAAAGTGTCTGTAAAACAGTCTACCTGACATCTTTTGCTCACGCCCTGGTTTCTGAAGCTCGCATTCTCCGAACACAGCCTTTCTGATTTCTCTGATCCTTTTTCTTTTATGTTCAATAGATCAAGTTGTGAGTGTGCACCAGTCTGCGTCCTATGTGTTCCTGTTCTTTTGTCCTTGTCTTTTTGTGCACTTTTTTCACTTTCGTCTATGATATTTTTTATCGTATATTCTAATCTGTGTTTTCATGTTTATACTTACTGCAGTCCTTACCGAGTAGAAGTTGGCATTCACTTTCGCCATTCTGATGCGAGTGTCCTGAGACGACACAGAATGCCAGCTTCCTCTGCTCAAGGCCAGGCTTCATGGAAGACTGCCAAGGCTGTTCATGGTAAGGTTCTTTATATATTGAGCAATATAATAGAAACTTATTGCTGATAGGATTGTTTTTAACGCAGACTGTGTTTATGGACTGGCCTTTAGCAATTCCGATGCCATTCACGTGGAATGAAATCCTGCAGGGAAATTGCGCATCCCATTCGTAAGCGGAATGCTGAGTTTACAACAGAAGTGCGTCTCGACTTGCTGCCAGTATTGCTGTGTGTGTTGTGTTTGCATTTTTATTTGTTTATTTAGTGTTCCCAATAATGGCTGAAGCCTTCCCATTGGAAGTGGCAACACACAAACATAAATGAACGGCAAGAGAGGTGAACAGCGCCACTCACGCCGTTCGCCACCGCACCCATTGGTTTTCGATGAGGTTTGCAGTGTTGGTCTCTATGGTATTTGGTCATATATCGCACATGAACACAACCAGGGCACTGTGCCTACAATTCAGCACTCACAAGATTTGCGTTAATACACCCTGCAGCTGGTCGCACTTCCAGAGTCATTTTAATGTTGCAAAAATGATTAATGACATTGGCATATTTCTCGTGCCAAATCCTTCATGCCTGTTCCGAACTCTGATTCCCACGAGATCACAGTAGAGTCGTTTCTGTTGTACAGTAAAACCTCGTTAATTCAACCCCCGCTAATTTGGATAATTTGAACTGCCGATTCAGTCCCGTCAAACGTATGTATTAGTCAATGGCAGCAAACGCTCATTAATTCAGAGGGAACGCAGCGCACTATCGTAAATTCGGACGAATTCGGCAGGTGGCGCTATCTACCGTCTGTTCCAAAAGGTATAACCGATATCCATCCGAAGTGCGCACGTGATTTTTCCAAGTCCCATGGTTTTTCGGTTCTCCGTGTTTCGCACCAGTTTTGCTCTGGATCGCCGTGCTTCAGCGCGTTACTCTCCTGGCAAGGAAGCGGCAGAAGCATTGCTGCAACGGAAAAAGGGTAGCACAAGTGACCGACGACCGGAATGGCAAAATCGCGACACGCGGGGCTATTGTTCCCGAGCGTGCCAATAGCGAGAGTGACAGTCACGTTTTATGCCTCAACGCGGGGATCCTAAAGCCCGCCATTTTAACAACTATCCTATCCCTCAATTTTTCGCCGGTCACCCCCGGATTGTAAAATGCAACGTGACTGGCACTCTCGCTATCGGCGCTCGGGAAAAATGGCACCGGGTGTCGCGATTTCGCCGCCCCGATTACTGGTCAGTTGTGCTACTCGTTTTCCGTTGCAGCTGTACTAGGCTAAGAATTTAGCGACGAAAGTGGAAATACTGAGGGCCTTGGAGGGCGGCGTCTTTCGACAACTTATGGAAAGTTACGACGTCAAAAGAAGCACTTTGGCCACGTACGTAAAAATTTTGGCCGATATCCTACGGGCTTTTGAGAGCGAGAAGTTCGACGCGAAAAGAAAGCGGCCTTGGAAGGTGGTGCACCCGAAACTAGAAGAGGCCTTGCTGTGCTACATTGTCAGCGCACGGGATGCGTAGCTCCGACAGTGCGAGTGCGGTGGAGCACTCGACTGCGCTAAGGAAAGTTGCCGTCTTCGCCCAAGTGTCGTCCAGAAAGCAGGCGGTAGTAACAGATTTTTTCTCAAAATAAAGGTGTGTCACAGGGCAACGTTTTCGCGCAGCTTTCTTTGTCCTTTCGATATTTCTACTTTCGGTTAATTCGGACATTTTTGCCGGTCCCATGAGATCCGAATTAACAAGGTTTTACTGTACTGGCACGGCAGATTCTATACTTGTTTTGCTTCAATCTTTGTAAGGGGGACGCTGTAATCCAATTCTACTCACCCCTGGTGTACTAGATAGCACCATATTTGCAGAGATAGGCTTCAGATTTTGTAGTTCCAGCAAAATATATTTCAGCTGATAAAATATTTGTTATTTGGCTTGTAAATTTTCAAGCAGATCTAGATTGAAGGCAGCAAATATCTTACGGAGTCATGGTATGTGTCCGAAGTATATTGCATTAATATAATTGACCCAACCTCTTATTTTTGTTTTCAGTGCCTCTAGCAAATTGTGGATGCTAGGATTGCTTTTGTTTGTTTCACATAATCTACAACACTTTTTTAATCTTTATACTCAGTGCAGCCCTTGCCGAACGGAAGCTAGCATCGACTAGGCCAATTCGTTCCTGCATCATCAGCCAAGCCGAGGATCAGGTCCATGGCAGTCTGCGAAGGTTGTTGATGGTAAGCTGCCTTATATATACAGCTGTGTAATAGCAGCTTG
Organism: Ixodes scapularis; assembly: GCF_016920785.2. Taxonomy (NCBI): domain Eukaryota; kingdom Metazoa; phylum Arthropoda; class Arachnida; order Ixodida; family Ixodidae; genus Ixodes; species Ixodes scapularis. The sequence continues at coordinate 239,980 of NW_024610246.1, read as the reverse complement.
TCCTGGATGACAATTTGAAATGCGTGTTTATGTTTTCGAAAGTGAAATTTGCATGGGCATACTTGCAACGTGAAACCTCACCAAGCCTGTTCTGATCTTTCATCCTTTTGAGATTTCAGTACAGCCGTTTCTGCTGCACACATACTGCCTACTTTGGCCAAGTAGAGACTTGATCCATATGAAGGTAAGCAGGTGATTATCAACTGCTCAGTGCTGTCCGTGGTGACGTTCTCTCCTTATCAGATGACTTACCATGCTTGGTTCGCAAGGCATTTTAAAAGGAGAGCAAGTCCGCTGGTGCATGATGCTCCCAGTACTGAACAGTCGACGATCGCTTGTTCACACTGGTAAAGATCACGACTGTACTTCAAGCTCGGCAAGTGTGACACTTATGTGATTCAGCCAGTGGCTGTGCAGTATAAAACGCGCCCAATTGGCAACTTTAATGCAGTCTCGTGTAGTCCCATTGATGTTTTCGTTTGGCATGCATGATATGTGTTCACACTTTTTTTTCCCTCGCTTACCGATAGTCCTAGCTGTCTGCAGAGAGTGAGTGTGAAACATGCCAACAAGCCTCTAAAGCAGTATGCAGTGCAATTTTGGTCTATTGTGCACGCGAGGAACAAGACTGCTCGTTTGGCTGTTGAGGCTGTGACATAGACATTAGATAGTTTTATCTGAGCATTGTTAGACCCGCTCCACTCAAAAGGAAAGCACCGGCATGCACACAACGCTCAGTCAGCAACGACCAACCGGAGCGCAGATGCCGATGGAGAAGACAATTCCTGCACCCCTATGGCCACTGCCGACTGAGCGTTACGTGCATGCCTGGTTAATTTCCCGCTCAGTGGCTGAGCTGAGCGGGCCGTAAAAAGCGCTCAGCTAAAACTTTTTCTGATAGGGGGTGGCTGACGCATAGATATTTCAGACAGAGGGATGGCCGACACTGCTCACATCAATTCTCAGTGTGAGCAGCTCTCATCGTAATACGGAAATTATGATTAAAACTTCCTCTACCCGTTTCTGAAGGTTTTGGGACATGTGCTCCTGGCAGTATTGTCGGGCTAGACATCATTACACCCAGATCCACTCTAATAAATTCTGAGAGGATGAAGTCAGTTGCCACATAACTTGTGCAAAACTAAATTTGGAACTCACTCCTTCCTGTTTTCCACTGTATTGAGAACCTTATCCCAGTATGTGATGGGTATGTGAAGAAAATTAACCAGATAAACAATATCACTTAGAAAATAGATGTCCCATACGTATTAACCTGCATCTACCAGCCACTGTACACTACCTCATTACTGATTTGGTATCTTTCAATTGATATTCCTGAACTGTTCGCACCTGTAGACATCTTAATGATGATAACGAGGGAGCGTTTCATCTCATGGGATGTCATATGCTTAAAGTAAGTGAGGCTTGCGGGATTTTTAAAGGGCTAGGGCATGCCGATGGAAAACACTCAATGTGAGTGATGGTGGACGCTGATAATATATACTAGTTTTTGTGTAAGTCGCTATTTTTTATTTCATGAAGTCTGCAGATGACTTTTAGTCGTCAAGTTGCCATTATGTGGGAACCGGGGCGTCATACTCTGCAATGCATTACATGTTTACCTGTGTCTACCCAATCTCATTAGTATGTGTACAACGGTGAGCTGTATTTGTCAAGGATATGATTTGTCATTGTCTCAGTAATGCTAATGAATCGCTATGTTTACCTAAATTTGCTGAATGTGGATATCGGGGACTGCACACCTATCGTAACAAACGTCAGTGTTAAACAACATGCCAACTACTCTGCCAAGCTCGCCCGTCTCTCGACATGCCCTTTTGAATTAAAATAGATGATTTCCACAAGCCTTTCTCTGAAGTGGGCCTTTTTCATACAAATAGCTGACCTTGATTATGAGATAACTGGACCATTTTCGCCCTTGGTCATCCAGTGTGTTGTTACAGGTGTGTCCCTTAGGGATTCTTGTTTTGATATAGTTTCCAGATTGAAAATAAAATAAAGACAATTAGTGCATTAGCTACAAAAAAATTTCCTTTTGCATGGGCTGCTTGTCTCATGCCCCTCACCCCAGTTTGGAATTTCTGGATTGTCACGTCCAGCTGGTATTGATTTACCCTGTCATTCTACTGTGGTGTCGATTCTCTTTACAGGTGCTGTAATGAAGGACTTGCCTTCTCGGGTGCATGGTCGACTTGCATCACAAGCTGCATGAGAAGTGTGAAGAAAATTTCCTAGGCCCGTGACATGCAGCCTCTTTCATTCAGCGCACTCCTCTGGCGACAAGCACATGATTACCAGCCGACTGTAGCTTCACTGCAACTGACAATAAACAATGACGGTAACAATTTTGTATGTTTCATTTATTGTTTACACACATTACGTGTTAAAATAACCCTTGTTATGAACTACATCATTTCTATTCAGGTGTGAATTGCACACAAAACCAAATGTTAGCATGGAAAACAAGACCGTGAACTGTATGGTTTTAGCCCGCTAGCCTGGGGTCTTGCTGGTATCTTGCGGTACTGCTGGTACTATGCCGGGGATTTGTGCTGGCAGCAGCCCGGGAACTCGCTGGGAAAAAAGACCGGGAACTGTATGGCTTGAGGCCCCTAGCCTGGGGTCTTGCTGGTATCTTACCGTATTACTGGTACTACGCTGGGGGTTTGTGCTGGCAGCATCCCGGGAACTCACTGGGACGCCCAGTGCCAGGCGTCCCAGTCGCTGGCCAGTGACTGGCAATCTCACTGGCCCGTTGTCGCCCCACGGGGCGTTTCCAGCGTCGGGCCAGTAGGACCTTGCCGGCAGACCGGTACCGCCCCATTCCCAAACCATGCGAGTTGTGCTACTTGGGGTAGCCTAAAAACTCTAGAGTTGGTACCCCGAATTCACACTTTGCGATATTAATAACGACGCCATGTTCATCTAAACGTTTCAATAGTTGATAGAGGTGTCGATCGTGTTCTTCGTTGGATGCGTTGGCCACTAGAATATCATAAAGATGAGCGAAGCAGAAGTTGAGTCCTCTGAGAACTTGGTAAAAAAAGCGTTGAAAGGTCTGGGCAGCATTACGTAACCCAAAAGGCATCCGAACGAATTCGAAGAGGCCAAATGCAGTTACAATTGCTGTTTTTGGAATATCTTCAGGTGCGATGGGAACTTGATGGTTTGCTCTGACAAGATCTATTTTTGAAAATACCGACATACCATAAAGATTTGCAGAGGAATCTTGGAGATGAGGAATTGGGTACCGGTCAGGGATTGTGTTGTTGCTGAGGGCACGGTAATCTCCGCATGGTCTCCAGTCACCATTTTCTTTGGTACTAGGTGTAACGGAGATGCCCAGTTGCTAGAGGAAGGTCGTATCAGTCCCAAGTCCATCATGTGCTGGAATTTTTGACGTGCCACTTGCAGTTTTTCGGGAGCTAGGCGACGGGCGTGGACATGCACGGGAGGCCCGGTGGTTGTGATGGAGTGTTGCACTTTGTGTTTGACTGGTCGCTCCATGTTGCATGCTTGTGTCAGGCTGGGAAAGTTTCCAATGATGGTGTCGTAGTTTGTCTTTGTCCTCAGGCGGAAGAGTGTAGGACTCAGCAGTCGTGGATTAGACACGACACCGCGCACGCCAATTTGAGTAATGGCGTCTAACAGTTTGTGGTGCATCATGTCCACCAGAAGACCGAAATGAGTTAGAAAATCAGCTCCAATGATGTGATATTGAACGTTTGCAATTATAAAGACCCATCGGAGCGTACGTCGTAGTCGGAAATCTACAGTTGCTGATTTCTCACCGTAGGTGCACGGTGATGGCAGTTCCATTGGCTGCTTGCAGAGCGTTAGTAGTAGTTTTGGTTTTGCGGTCTTGTGAGGTGGCAGGAATAACACTGACTTCTGCTCCTCTATCAATTAGAAATCGGACACGTGTTTGGCGATCAGAAACGAAGAAGAGCGTGGGGCGGCCGGAGGACGAGCCAATTGAACTGGCCGCCGTCAGTGGTTGGTCCGGGTGTTTCCCTGAAAAGAGAAGGGGTTCTGGCACTGGCGTGCGTAGTTACCAAACTTACGATGCCACCAGCATATTTGACTGTCCGGAGACGATTCTTGTGGGCTGCCGCGAGAGAAATTTCTACGAGGCGATCGGCTGTCTCGTCGAGTCGGGAAGTTATCTGTCTGATGCTGGTTTGTGATGCGACGGCTCGGGGAGCGTGGCAATCGCAGAGTTGTCTCAACCAAATGGGTGAGGTGGCGTACTTCCTCTCGGAGTTGCTGAACTTCTGAAGTCTGAGTGCTGACTGGAACCAGTGCGGTAGTGGCCACAGAAGGTACAGCAATATCCAAAATTTTGTCCGCGAGCTCGGCTAAGCAGTCCAAAGAAGTGTCGCTGGACGTCGCCAAAATCATGCGCGCGTTACTTGGGATTCGTTGCAGAAAGAGTTCTCGCAGTATGGTGTCGTCGAAGGAAGCTGCCCGATCTCCGAGAAGTTGCCGCATTGATCTCAGCAATTGAGATGGCCCCTGCGGTCCCCTTACTCTTCAGTTGTAAGAAGTTGTTGAAGACGTCGTTGCTCTGATGCCGTCGTGCGCTTTATGAGCTCTTCTTTGATCTTGTCGTATGGGTGAGTGGCGGGGGGTTCATAATAATATCTCGTACTTCTCCTGTTTCACTTGGTTGGAGGGCGCTGATTACGTAATGAAATTTTGTCTCTTGTGATTTGTTGCGTGTTGCGAAAAGAGACTCAATGTGCGCAAACCAGAGACCTGGATCTGCTGGCCAAAAATGGCGGAAGCTTGACCGTCACCGCAGTAATGGCTGAAGGGGGCTCACCGGCAGCTTGCATGGCCTGTGTTCTTTGTCCGGGTCACCACTTGATGTGACTCAATTTTATATATATCGCAATTTAATTGTGGAGACGGCAGTGAGCGTTGTAGTCATTCTAACCCGTGTCTGCTCCTGATCATCATTGTCACGAGGAGCTCGAGGAAGACGTTTTCTTCTTCTTCCGCAGCCACCATACTACTATGACGCAAATTTTGTCGTCTCTTGTATTCTAATGAACCCATGCCCAACGAAAGAAAGTCCTATAACGAATGCTTGTAGCAGCGAGGTTTTTTCTAACAGATATTAGGTTCATCTTACATTTTTATCTTATTTCCTGTTTCCTTCAGACTCAGCTGGGGGACAAAGTAGATTGTACCACCTAAGTGATTATATAACGGGGATTCACCGCACCCTGTAGATGTATCTCGCATGTCCACTGACACCCTCGTTCATGTTGTACGCCTGCGGTAGTCAGTGACGAGGTGAGAACGCTAAGGGGGCGCTTTAGTTGTCCCGGCTCCGACGCGAGCTTCCTTACATCGACAACGCTTCGTCACCTACTTATTACCAATACGCTTTAGACCCCTAGGCACACTACAAAAGAGAAAATTCATCGCAAAAGAGACGCAGCAATTTCTTTATGTCTGGGATATGTAAGAAAAAATTAATTTGGATAAAGATACCTCTGAACTCAAAGAAAATTGTTTTTTTTATATTTTATTTTTGCTGATATTATAATCTAAATTTGTGGAAGTTACAAAAAACCTTTTGTAGTTAAAAAAGAAATGTTGTAAAAAACGGTGCTTATCACACAAATAAAGGTGCGCGTCTAGTTACTTAATAATGTGCCGCATCTTCCATTAAAACACAAATATTTAAAAACGCCATTTTGAGTCTACGTAAGAGCTCCAGAAAGAAGAGACATTACAAGATATATTCATTTATTTTTAGTAAGCTTGAATTTGGGTGTCAGCTACAATGTTTTTTTTTTCCTTTCTTCGTTTAAGACCAGTACCTAAATTGACTTTATTAAATAATCAAAGCCTCGTTTTGCTCCGTCTTCATTAGATTCCAAAATCTCCAGCTTATGCATAGATGGACAATTTGAGAGTCCGAAAAATTAATGTGGGAGGCGGTGCCGGGAGCTTTCGAAATTGCCAAAAGCTCAAATCACCCAATTTGTTTAACTTATCAAACAATTAAAAAAGCACTTTTTGTTGTTGCTCAAAAATTTAATTTTTTTGAAGATGAGATTTTCCAACCATGTCTCCAGGCGCCCGCCTCGTAGGCAACGCACGCCGGCGTTCGCCAGCGAGATCCAGTCTTGAAGAAACGTGGGTAGGTGTGCTAAGTACGGACTGTATTCAAATAGAGAGTAAGACACTCTATGAAGGAGGCAAAACATGATAATTTGCCGCAAGTGAACATAAAAAAAAATTAAAATTGAACTATAGCCTTCTATACACGAACTCATCTCAGTTACGTCACGGCGCGGTGGTGGCGCGTCGGTCGCACTTCCGGTCTGGGGCTGTGGGCAGAAGTCCCCATGCCAGACGTGTATTCGTGCGTTGTTTTGAAAGGAACCAGAAAAAAACGTGCCTTCTCGTTAAAACGCCGCGACTGGGGCCGTACCGAAAGTGGCGAGAAAGGTTTGAAGGTCAGTTTTCACGTGCTCGGTTCGTCCGAGAATCTGAATATGTGCCGTGAAAAGGGAAAAGCAGACGCCGTCGGACAACGATTGCTTGGGCGGGAAGCTCTTTGGGTTGAATTCACGGATACTTGTGGTCATCAGATTTATTTGTTTTGTTCCAACATGAACGCCAGAAAACCGTCAAGCTGTACGGACCACCTGCGGACTACGTTCAGTGCACCTTCAAGTTCAAACGGCCGCCTGATCGTTCGAACTGTGTCGTCTGCTCTTTGAAACGTTTCTGCTTGTCGTCTGCTCTCTTAGATGACGCCGGCCCGTAGACCAAATATTGGTCCGGCACTTGTGATAAAAAGTAAGTACAGGCCTCAAAAGACTTAAATTTGAAGGTTGGTAAGCAGGCTCGATGTAAACAGTAGATACAAAAAGATGTTGATCATTGTTACCAGTGACCATCACCGACTTGTTATCCCTAATTCACTTGGTCCGATTCTGCTTGCGATTTTCAGTATCGACGTCGACTATCTCAGCTACGGTTCACGCTTTTGCAGCCCGAGCGGTGTCGCGACTGCAAACTGTGAGTGAAATCTCACCATGTGAATCAGGCTCTAGCATACATACTGCGGCGTCGACGTGGAATGAAGCGCCACATGTCACATTATTCACGCGAAGTTTTGCGGTGTAACAAGCCTCGGTAATTTCGCTGACGCCGCTCAAGTAGTCAGACATCGCCAAGAAGACGTATGATCAACAATTCGAATGCGAAAAAGGCCAGGGGGACTCACAACGACGCCGACAACATCGCATTTGAATGGTTTGTTTATGGGCGACAGCGAGCTTCTTGCCCACACCCCCATCGCGCATGCGCGGCGCCGGTGGCGTCCGCTAGGGTCTCTCCGGTTTGTTTGTAAACATGAGTTGGTGTATACTGACAAAGCCTGGCAGATCGCCACGAGAAGCGGCCGAAAACGTGACTGGCGCCCCGCTGCGGCGAACCGCCAAAACGAACTTCTCACAAGCAAACAAGTGTGTTTCGTGTCCTCACCGGTGCAAACGCTGTGTTCTGTCATCCAAGTTCCCCGAGAAATGACTCTATGATGCTCTGTGCTACCAGGTCCTCGCGCTCCGAATCTGCGACCGGGCACTCTATGGCTCCGTCGTCAAACTGTCAGGCTTTGTGAGTATAGAGGAGGCTATGATTAATCCCTATGCGCGGGTAACTCGAGCTCCTACAGTGCGCGCCATCCAAAGCATGGCGGAAGGCATTACACGCGTGCTGTAGGCCGGTCGTTCTCAAGACACGCCCTGCCGTTCTAATTCTGTCAGTTACTGCAGCTGGCGTAAACTACAGTACAGTAATTACACCCATGAGCATTGGAAGCGAGCTTGCACGACCTTGTTGACCGATGATCCTTCTGCCCTAATTGGAGATTGGTTCGGCAGTAGCGGGAGTCTGATGGAACGACATCACGATGGCCTTCCCATAGTTGTTTACCATCTGCCAGAGTCTAAGCGAGGAGAGTGCAGTTTAATCGCCGAAGCGCCGGCTAGAGCACGGCTCGACGCAGCGGACGACGTCTCCTAATGAAGATGGATTTGGTTTGGAACTCGAGCTGCTTCCGCGATGATAATTATCACCTTCTATTTTGGATCACGCACAGGTCACTAAACCATTTTTTTTACTGCCCTCTTCGTTTTAGTTTTTTTTTTTGTATTTATAATATGCCTCGACGTGTCAACAGTGAAATGATGTATTGACGCAAAATGTTTCGGGGGAGGTTACAAATAAGGAGGTGCATAAAATAAACTTAGTTGTATTTTGTTTTATCCATCAAACCATCCTCTTTATATAGTAATATATTCGTTCATATATTTGCCTAATTCATTCTGCAGCGCTTAGAATTATTACGGCAGAAAAGTAAAAAGTACAGATATATATATGCTTCCAAAATACACAAAAATATACGGAGAAGCACACACGCAATAATACAGGCGTATAAATTTCCACTATTAAGAAACAAGTGCCTACCAGTGAAAAAAATAAATGGCAGGTTTTTGTGGCTTATTGGAATGACGCGCATGGATTAATCACGTGTCATCACGTCATACCCCGACTTGACGACCAACTTTACTAGAAGCCGGAAATTTGTTGACATTGTGATGTCACGTGACAACAGGACTTCGCACCGCCTGTCACGTCCCCTGATATCACGTGACGACCGGTCACGTGGCGTGCCGCGCACGCTACGGACGAGCACAAAATTTGAGTTTTGAGTTTGAGTGTATAATTGATTATACAAGGGTCTTTTAATCTGAGATTGTAAATTTGGGACTCTTGTCTCTCAGACACGTAACAAAAATGGTTTCACGCTATGTTTATTTTTGTTTATTCTAGACGCCGTTCAGACCTTTATGAATGTTCTTCTCCTTGATCCTACTTTTGGCTGAAGTACTTTCAACTACGTAGATTGAAGAACAACAATTTATACACAAAATATAAATATAAGACCTTAGCTCGACAATACCGTCCTAAAGCAATTCTCGTGGCTAACACATCAATGCTTCAAGAGGCAGCATTTCAAGAAGCATTCAGTGTCCGAATCTCTCGTAACCTCTTTTTTATTGTCTTCCATTCACACACTGTAAATTAACTGGCGCCACAAATATTCATCATACAGACCTCAGCCAATACATGCGTTCACAGTACAGCAGAAAGTGAACCAACAAATGGCAGCTATGAAACCTTCGAAAAAATTGCGATTTTGGAGAGCTCTGTTTTATAAGGGCAACTGAGAAACCGGCTTGCAGTATTATCCTCGCAGCCGTTGAGTCGGTAGGCGCCAGGTTTAAAGTCGGAGCACGTCCACCAGGATATCAATCCAGCGCCAGCTCCCGGCACGATCCTACACAGAGGAAGCCGCCTTGAACTTGAGTAGAGGACGTTATCCCGAAAGGAATGACTTAAGCAGAAGGGATTTCTGGAGACATGTAATGTTACCCCAGGATGTTCTAGGCGAGCCCAATATAACTGCCAAAAGGAGCGGCTGCTGATTTACAAATAATGCTGCATATTTGCATCAAAATTTAGCTAAGAATTTTGATTCATTGTAGATACGTACTTAAGTTAGGTACTTTTTCAATCGACGCGAGAGAAGGAATATTGCATTAGACAAACACTCAAATAACGATCTAGTTTATTCAGCTACGCCTCGGGCTTAGAAGTACTTGAAAGAGAAAATCAGCACGTTAAATGAAAACCAATATCTGGTATTGCTTTAACTGCCAAAGCGGAGCCATCATATATCTCGCCGACAAAATGCATACGTTCACGTTCAGTTGTGTTATGCAAGGTATCTTCTTCGGGCGCGATATATATTGCTATCCACTTTTTCAATTGGAATTATATATGTTGCAATTAGGTGGCATAATTACTCATCAAAGCCCCGCAATTCGCTTAACATTCATATGTTCAGAAACCAGATGCAATTGACCATGGATGCGTCTCACTATGTCTTGTCTTGATATTATGGTGCGCTCATTTTCACGGCATTTAAAACACCATTGTCGACCTTTTTCCTTTTGTAGTTGTCTTATTGAGGACATCGATAACACAGTTATTTCCTTTGAATGTCTATACATTTATAGCATGCAATTCTAATCGTTGTTGTAAATTTCTGGAATTGCTTTTTTGCTATTTCACGCGCTCTGCATTTAACATTATGCTTTTTTATTATCATTATTATTACTTGATGCACATTAGCATATACAGACACGAAATAATTATGGTGTGACTAGCCGCGAGTGTAAATTTTTAAGATTGTTGTTCCACAATATATTTTTTTTTCAAGAAAACTGTGAGAAGACATTTGAAAACTCGTGAATGCTGATGTTTCTTTAACCGCCGTAAAGCTACGTAGCATCACAAAAATCAGTAGCAAACAATACGTGGATGATATATAATCAAACATACAGACGTTTCATACAAGGAACTTTGTTTCGCCTGATTAAAATATTAAGTTAATATTGAGAGGCAATAGCTCGCAGGGAATTGCATGTTTACGGTTCTAAATTTAGTAAACACGGTGGCTTTCTTTCGTCGAGGATTACGCTAATGATTGTTGTCTGCCATTGATTCCCCGTTTGTAGTTTATCGTCTTTATTTTAGGGCATTGCAAGTGCCTACGTGGGGCGAAGAAAAAGTGGCGTGAAAAATGTGTAGGTTTACGAAATCGTTACTTTATCATTCTCTTTCAAAATACACCTCTTTCACGCCTTCTGTCATTTTATCTTCTGCGCAAATCTAGTTGTCACCATCTTGCTTACAATGCGCCTTCTTCACGCGTTTAGGGCCATCGTCGTTTTCTCTCGCCATCCATGTCGCTTCTTATGCCTATGGTTTAAAATAACGCACCTTGCTGTACACCTTTCTGTTTTCAAAACGTATATCTAGGTTCCTGTAAAAAATAATAATATTGATTACAAAAATAGAAGTTTGAAGACGATTTGTTTACATAAAAGGAATGGACATGAGAAGTGGACGCCACCTTAAATGCTATCAGCAATCCAATTCTGAAACGTGGTTGTACTGATTATTTAAAAGAAAGATCGCTTTAATTGGTCAAAATGAGAAAGAGTTCATGCGTCGCATAAACGTCTTACGTTCCCTTCTCTATTTTCTCCGCTATATTTAGCATTTTTATTCCTTCTGTACCGTAGAAAATAAGTTGCAACGCGGGTGGTGGAAAGTAAGAGCGATCTGCGCCTTTCAGGTTTACGGAAGAACGCCGGGAAGAAATGGGGTGTGGGCTTGCCCCTCGTGCTTGCAAGTCCGCCTTAAAATATCTTACCATCATAGCATTACCGGTATTTAAAAATTTAAAGGCTGACAAATACCATAGTTCCTTGGGTTAGAATTCGTCTTTTTTTCTTCCGATTTAGGACCACTGAAAGCCCACAACGCCTAGGTACAACTTAATATTCTTTGGCTAGAGTCTAAATATTTGCGCTCTGAATTGCCAAACTAGTGCCTACGCTATGCTTAAATTACGGTTTTCTTTATTCAGCGGGCTTTTGTTGGTCCTGGTTTTGATAAAATGCCAGAATTTGTTGGGCTTCGCTTCTAGTTCTTCAGTTTTACCTGGCTACTTCTAGCCCAAATTGTTAAAACAGTAGCAAGAATTAGGCTTTACTGCTAATAGCTTGGATGTCACGTGGCGTCTTTGGATGAAGCCGGTCACTTTAATAATTATCTGGCCAACCAAAAAAAATCGGCACAGAAACCCCCCTCACCCCCCTCACCCCCCTCCCCCCCCCCCCATAAAAAAAAAGAAAAAGGTATTTAGCATTACTAACATTTTAGAGCTAAACCTATTAGTGCCAACTCAGCCCCCGGGATTGCCAAGCTTGGGTCAAAGTTATGCTTCTCTCTGGCGTGCTGCCTGGGTCACTGTGCCTTCTTCCGAGGCGATAACGCAGACTGCGGTGCCACGTTTTCAAACAACCTTCAACCGATTTGCTCAGACCTTAGATGGCTATACGTTTTTATTTGGGTATTTCAAAATCGATATATAAAAGCTAGATTTAATACAGTATATGGTCCGCTCCAAAGTTCCTGCAGATAGAGTTCATAAGCAGCGTCACAATCAGCCTCATAAGCATAAGAGAATCGTGATCAAAATAAATGTTCTAATGTCACTGGAATATTGTGAAGTGGAACTTTGTTGAAAGTCAAATGAGTCCGGAACTGTTCCTCGCAAAGTCCAAACTAAGCATCTTAGAAAAAAGATTGCTGCCATATTGAAGAATTTATTTAATTTTTTTTATTTTCTTCTGAGATTGATCCTCTCACGCCCACACGTTTTAAACAATTCATTATAAAACATAATAAAATTATTATATTGAGCATTGCTACCTAACATGTCAAACTATTTGAACATGAAGTTAAACATTCTTTGCAGCATATTGTTATTATTATGATATTATGTTTGCATTAAGAACAACCGCTCACGGTTTCACATCCGCGTTTTCTTTTTAATAATGCCGCCTGCATGACCGAACAGGAACGCTTCTCCAGTCATCTAGAAGATTCGGCCTAGAATCTTGGGGAGCGAATTAGGGAGAAAATCATTAGGCAAAGTCATTCTGACCTCCTTATGTTTTATGCTCGGCTAAGAATAAACGCGAATCTTACACATGAACGAAAAAACGTTACTTCTTGGTCATTCAAGCGGCAATATGATGATGGTGGCGTGAACTATAACGCCTGGTCAAAACCGCATTCGTTAAGTTCCGCCTTGCGCTTCCTTGTGACGCGATACACAATTTGACAGCAACTCAAAATCACTGCTTTAGATGGCTGTATATATGTCTATATACGTGTGGATTTAAGCGCATTTAAGATGACTACAGTGGAGTTAATTTGTACGTGTATTTGATGGAATTGCGTTCTGATTTTGGCACCACTTTAGTCAATATGACTAAACTTTAAATACATCAGTAGAGGTATTGAGTGCTTCTGATCTCAAAAGGAGTATTCATAGAAGGTACAAACAAGAATATCTTAAGACATATTGATTTCCAGAATTTAATAAAAAAATACCTTCGAAGCAAGATATAAAAAGTAAGATGATTTCAAGAGATATTAAGCTATAAAGTAGTATATTTCGATCGTCGTTAAAGAAGAGCATCATGTGAGAAAGTTTGAATTCATAAATCGATCTTCCTCGGCCGAAGTCGACTTGCCTTGCCAAAGTACAGAGATAAAAGAAAGCACTTGGCAATTAACAATTGCATACTTTTGTAAAATTGTGTCCTTCGAAACCTCTGCACGTCAACGACCTGAATTCAGTTACCTCAGTGGGATCAGGCATTACGTTCAACCTGAGATACGCCTAACTCTTTTTACCACAGCCTATATGCTGTAATTGTCGCTCATGCAATCTTGCTCACATGCTCTGCCCCGACAAGATCAACCCAACGGATAGCGAGAACAGTGCCTTTGAAGTCCGTTGCCATGTTATTTTGAAGATCAAAACACAAATTGATGAAAACCGGCAAAAACCGTTTGGCGTTATTGGATATACTTACCTGCGACGAAACAAACTTTTTTTTTTGCAGTTTCAGTTAGAGTGGAGACCTTGGGAAATGTTAGAACTGCCCCAGCTATTCCGGAAGTTGTTGGGAGCATCAAGGCAGGGACATCCGTTTGTCGGGTCTAAACAATCTACACCTTACTTTAGTAATCGCGAACTAGGCTGCGCTAAAACGTAAATTAAAAATGTTTCGTGATAAAAAGCAATGCCGTTATCAAACAACTAATAGCAGCCCACCAGAATCGCATATACTAATAAAGTTATAAACTACAAAAATTTCTATGAACAACATAGGCATTTTACAGCTCGGAGAGCTAATGCAACATTACGTTAAATATTAGGATGACACCATTGTTAGTAGAACATAAATTATTATTAGGACCACTTAAGTTATATGAACACGAAGACGACGAGTAGGCGGAGAAGGCGAACGGTAGAAACCGAATAGGAGACGACGACAAGTGTTCTTCTCGAATGGACTAACCTTCATCATCCCATAGTATATTAAAATGCAAATTTCACCGTAAAAAAAAAACACAAAAAAACACGTTTATTTGACAGGGCTCATTTTGCCGAATTTTAAGGTTGCAGAATTCTGAAGTTCTCCATGTTAAGTGTTGTACATTAAGAAGTGTAACGTACAGCGTTAAATCGCTCACAGATGTGAAGGCAAAACGTTGCAAAGAATGCTCTTTCTACAACAGTAAATTGCAAAAGATATATAATTGGCAAATTATCTAATCTCTAAAACTCTCATCTTTTATATATGTTTCTACACGTTCTGGTAAGTGTTGTTGCAGCGCTAAACCTTTCTGCGCGCACATTGAAGTTTCTGCATTACACCTTTGCTATAAGCATCACACACACTGAAGCAATGTGTCTCCCTTCGTTCCAGGGTACTACTTTCTCTGTTGAGTCAAAGATTTTAGAAAGCAAATACACGCAGCCTTGGAGTGCATTTGAGCTAGGCATGACATTTAGAATGTTTTCCATCGTTAGAGGGCTCTCAAACGATAGACGTAACATGCAAAATGTCGTTTTCCGCTAAACTGCTCTACAGGGCTTTCAGTATTTGCTTTCTAAAAAAAGTTTATAAAACAGACAATTGCATGGCCCTATGAAAAAATAATAACGTTCAAAATCTGATACATACACCTTCACTCTCCATTTAAAAACCGAAAAAGTCTGATCGAGGTGCTTGCTTTATCAGTCAAGGATGCCAAGGTATTTGGGCAGAAACAGAGGTTATTTGATCCAGTAGATGCTTCACAATAGATGTGTTTCACAGCACAGAAAAGTTGGAAATGGACTCACACTCAACAAACGTACTATAATAATTCCTACCCGAACATCACAGTAACTCTTCGGTTTCTCAATAAAGACACATTTTTATAATAACTTTTGCAATATCAACAATACAAAGCCGCTAAATTTAGGAGATACACGAATGGCGCTGTCATGCATTTGTTTGATTATTAGTCCATAAACGCTATATATTAATAAAATATTCAAATAAATCTTATTTTTTAGGCAGATTATTAGCGCCGCAATGTCTCGATGGCGCTCTCTTTTGGCTCCCGTTCCTGATGCCACGGCCAGGAATTTGCCTTGCTGTGACATAACAAGTTGTAATATAGGCTACTTATCATCAGTTGCGAACTAACTTCGATGTTGTGTGTAAAAAGCACAATGGAAGCTTGGAGTCATCGAATTTTTAAAACAACAACATGAGTGTTGACAGAGCGATTCTTATTATTTCCATGGATGAAAGCATAATTACTCAAAATAAAGATATCATAATAAACGTTTCGCCAGCTTTTGAATGCCGACCAACACGACGCTTTTGATAACCCATGTCACCAATAACCCCCTCTGTTTCTTTTTATTCTACTGAGAAGTTCCCATCTGTGACATTTTATAATTTTTTTTCCTAGCCAGTCTTGTTCGTTACAGAAAAATCACCAGCCCGCCTGCACACTCCCTGTCTTTTTAATAAACTTTCTCTGTTCACATAAAAATGTGCCCTGCTTCATCACCATACCATGTGAGCAATACACATCTGAGGGATCTGTTAATGTCATTTCCGGTTGCGCTGCCATTCCATCCCGACGTTATCCGTAAGTTTTTTTTCCACATAGTTGCGATCTACAGTATCGATATCTGGGTCGCCTGACTGCACTTGCATCTTCCAGTACTCATGTCCCTACTTTTCAGGTCCATACGGTTATACAACCCAGAACTTTGTGACTTTCCTACTGAAAGTCGTATGTACCATCAGACGACCCAGATGCCGTTGTTCTAAAACAAAACATTGTACTAAGGCGCCCCAAAAATCAGTGGTAACAGGGTTCATTTTGTTGTTGTTAATTTTGCCACAAGTAAGCAAATGTAAGTCTACCTTTCGGCTCTACCTTATATAGAAACTAAGCTTTTCTAGAATGGAAAAAACTATATATAACATTATAGACCACTATAAGTAATCAAAATGACAAAACAAAATCTCCGAAAAACCCTCCGCCTGCAAGACACAAAGGCCCAATTACCTACCAGAGTACTCTCATCACAGTTAATGTTAGAGGCAAGACCGCTAACCTGGAAACATTATTTGTAATACACAATCACTGTACTAATTTATTAACATGAGGGCAGGAAGCTGCAGCTTCGTTATATATTTTTTTTAATGTTTAACGTTTAATGTTTAACGTTCGGAAGGAAGTTGCTATATTGAGGCATCCTTTAGAATACTTGATATTGCACTCGGTGATATTTATCCCTCTAAAAACTTTCCTTGACTCTGCATGGAAAAACAGGTGTTTGGAAAGTTCTGGTCCTCCATTTAACACAACACAAGGCTGGCCGCACGGCGAGTGACTTAACTCTATAGTACGAGCAGGAAGCAGTCATAAGTAACTAGAGCAGGTACTGGGACCTCAGAAACGTAATTAAGTTTTGGCATTTGAGTAACTGCAATGAGTACTTTCTCAGAATGTGGCATTCAGAAACACACATAGTTTGTAAGATAATGTCTCAGTATATATCACTTCAGAATGCATCATGGTTTCGAATTAAACAGCAGAAAGTAGTCCCACTATGTAGAACTTATTTGTTCTCAGATACCATAATTCACTTCAGTTAAGAATACATGAGCGGTTTCGAATTAAACTGCGAGAAGTTGTCTCCTATATACAATCTGCGTGTTTTCAGATACCATATTTCACAAACTAATTTGAAAAAGAAAAAAAAGTTGCGTATTTATGTGTGGGCAACCTATTTTTTTACAGGTGTAGCACCATTTAGAACTAGACCTTTGGCACAAATTAACTGCAAACAAAGATGTACCCGGTGTCTGGGAAAAATTTTGCTCTTTAGTGACTGGAAAAAACAAACTTTGCACCGCCAAACGTTCCATCGCCACCGAAATGTAGCGCTTGCGGTTTGAACCAGATGCGAACGTTTCAGAACTTGTCGTTACCTATGGTCAGATACAACATAAGAAAGACAGTGCTAGGGGAAAAAGGCGTGAACTAGGAAAGCTGAAGTAAAGAGGACCTATCTGCTTTCCACCAACAGCTTTACCCTGACAGCATTCACGTTCACTGACGTCACACATCATACGTTCGAGCCCTATGTAAGAAAAGGAGAGAGAAGCTGCTTTTGTAAGAATTGTGAGCGAAATGTTTATCTTCTGTAACCTTCCAGGAGGAGAACAGCGACGTTTGTGCAAATCCGGGAGGCACAAAAGAGGATCCTGATAAGAGGGCGGCTCCCTCTTCCCCCCTTCTCTGGTGGTCATCGCAGCGCTCTTTGAATGACGGGGCATGCAAGCCATATATAGACCGTAGTTAACATCATTTATCTCTATGCATTCGCATGCTTAGGCTGAATCAGTCTTCAATAGAAATGTTCGATCTTTTAGAATTGTTTTGTGACGCTCAATATTTATGTATATATATATTGATTTATTCAGGTTACATCGTAGCGCCGAAGAAGGCATTATTGCGGGGAGGGGAGGCTTATACATGTTAATAACATAGGAGTTAGCGTTTGAGAAGGGGCTGCTTTGACTGGCTCGAAAAGTAGTGGCGGGGCTTACGCCGAGATACGGCCGCCAAAGACGATACACTCGTGATTGAATTGCTTTGCAAGGCAACCAATTCAACGAGTGGCTCGGGACGCGGCGTATACGAAGTACGAATGCCCCAGTAATTTTAAGTCGTAACTCGATGTAACGTAGTTAAACGTCCATGTTTTCCCTTATTCAAATATGTTAGGTTTGAACCATAAACATAAACACCAGCACAGATTCGTTACTGAAACGTGAACGAGTTCTTAAAGGGCCCATGAAACGATTTTTGGGTTGGGATAAATCATTTTAGATTGGGATTTTACTAATAGCACATCGTTCAGTGGACCAAAAGAAAAAAGGTAGAAAGTCAAAAGCCGGACTTTCAGTGCGAAAATTTGAAAACAGAGCGGACTATTTCGTACCTCCTCCCCTTCGCAACCTCTCTGCCTTTCCACTGTGATACATCCGCGGTCCCAAAAGCGCGTCCTCGGGTCCAAACTGACGTCACACGCAACTGGACCTCACTTATTCCCTTCACCCCTAAGCTGACATTGTGGTGGAAGCTACGCGCTTGCCGGCTAAATCAGCCGCCTCCCTTTCATCACCTGACTTCATTCTCTGCAGCCAAATTTGCCACGCTCACGTGGCAAGTGTGGTTGGCCCAACGAGCACGTAGCTTCAACAGCACTGTCAGCTTCGGAATGAATGGGGTGGGGAAAGTAACTTTTGTCTGAATTTTGAGCGACGGGATAATCTTCTAGGGGGAGAATGGATGTGTCCGGATTACACAAACGAGAGTGCGAGCAAGAGGGGACTCCCCCTTTTCGGGGAAGTCCCCTCATGCTCGGTGGAGGGGGAGTCCCCTCCACCGAAAAGGGGACTCCCCCTTTTCGGTGGAATGCGCGATTTATGAGTTGAGGAGGAAAGCTAAACAGGAAAAAGTTGGAAAAGCGTTTCATGACCCCTTTAATGACGCAAAGAGTAATCACTCACTTAAATATTGCAAATGAAAACACCCAATTTCCCAAGCGAAGTGCTGACATTTTTTAGAGTGCAGCTCTTAGGCGCCCGTTTCCGGCTTGAGCGGTGTCGCCGTCGGCGTAACCAGGCGGTACATTACGGGGCGCGTGACTTCACTGATGACGTCATCAGTGACGTCACTGATGACGTCATCGGCATCAGCATCGTCGTCGTCATTGCCACTGATGACGTCATCAGTGACGTCACTGATGACGCCATCGGCATCCGCATCGTCATTGTCACTGATGACGTCATTGTCATCGTCACGTGACCCTCGTGAGGAGACGGCGACACCGCTCGGAGGGAGGAGTAGCAGACAGGATGAGGAGGTGAGGAGGAGGCAGGAAGGATATACCTTCCCCTCGGTACCCTTCCCCTCCTCCTCTTCAAGAGCTGCGCTTTAATTCGGCGTTACAGGAAGTTGTAAACGGCTTTCATTTTTTTAATTCCTAATATACCACTGGATGTTCCAATTTTCGCACCCTACGAAAAGAAAGATATTTGTAGTCAAAATTCTAGTACGTCTACAATTGCAAAACCCACGTACATAGATTGGAAATTGCGACGTTGCACCTATTAACATTTCCAAATCGCGTACTTGTTCCAAAAACTTGATTAAACAACCAAAAACTTACATCGACTGACAAACGAGGCAGTTCTGCACTTCAATCCGCCCGTTTACCGCCATGCCATCTCATTGATATCTATAGCGATATGGTGCCTCTGCGGTTTTGAGTTCCAAAACGAAACTATGAACAATGGTAGCCACTTCTGATTTGACGGATAATTCTCGTCCTTTTTTGGTTGGATTAGCCAATGAGCCCACACCCCCTTTCCTCTACCGTTCCGAAAAAGAAGTCTTTTACGTAGAATCCAGTATGACAACGGCGAATTATTTCGAAGGTTTCTCACGGGAAACAAAAACGAAGGGGATTTTCAAACAGAAACAGTTACTCCTCTGTGAATGGGGTAATGTTTCCTGTACACTTTTATGAAGTCACAAAAAGGTGCAACAACGCCTTTCTCAGCAGCTCAGTAGGTGTACCAAAGCATTGCACCCATAGTAAAACATAGAGCACTTTGAAACGGTGTACTTTGCAATGAAACACATTCCAAACACCATTATAGGTGTTTTGAAGTTTACTGTGTATAACTGTTTCTCCCGACTTTAATGACAAGTAATTTTCAACCGACTAATCATCATTATATATATATTTTTATGTGCTCTCAACTATTAAAATGATATATATTCTCAAATATACCTCAACGTGGAAATCAAATACCAACTACGAAGAGTTTAGAATAAGCGCGTAATATTAAGGATTCCCTGCCATATAAAAAAGGTCAACATGCAATTTAGTGGAACCTCTTAAAACAAATGAGCCAATTTCCCGAGATAGTGAGCTGGTGGAACTGTGGGACATCAAGCTTTCCCTCTAGTTTGGTTAAAGTACGGGTCACGTGCAAGTCTTTATTCCTGTGAACTCTGGGTTTACCCAGAAAATATCTGAAAATAATTAATTTTCATGCCTGCATTACACAATAAACTAACATATTCCGCCTGCTGCCTTTTGCGTGCCATTTTGTCTGACCCACAAACAAAACAAGTGGGCTCATACCAGCACTTCTTGCAAACCTGGCAAACATTTCCGAGCTCACATTCGAACGCCCCGTCACGCTGCCTGGTTGGAGCGAGGTGCCATGGGAGCAAGCGCTAGCTCCCAATATTTCCCTCTTTCCTGCATGAAGACAAATGGCGAATAACCAAGCTTTCCTAGCTCAATATTGTCCCTAAAAGTAACTTTCTCTTCATTTCTGGCCGAGACCGGTCCCGGAGGACGAGGGGAAATGGTTTCGGAGAAAACAGGGCAAAGCAGTCGATATGAGTATTCCCTGCGCACAGTTTACCATTGCAAGCATCCACCTCCTCAGGCCTTCGTTCGTTTGTATTTTCTTGTCTGTGTAAGAGAAAGTAAAGAAATTCACTGGAAACGTGTTTTTTTTTTATAATTGTGTTGTTTGCTTATATAAGGCATTTCGGAATTCGCTTTATCCAAAACAAAATTAAAAAAAAAAGTCTAACTGAAGTTTTTGGTAGCTAAACAACACTTCGTTTCAGTTTAGGTACGACCGCGACCGATGTTGTGAGCCGAAGGGTCAATCAAACAATGAAAGAGGCACAACGTCACGGCGTGCTCTCTGCAGTTAATAGGACCAGCCGGTATTTGCCGTCTCTCTGTGCGTGCTCCTCCGACGGCTAGTTTTATCAAGCGCAGAAAGCACGCCATGGCGTTGCGCTTTTTGCGCTGTTTGATTAGTGTTTCGGCTCATAACATCGGCCACGCTCGGACGTAAGGGGAAACGAAGTATAGTAGAGTCATTAATTGGGCATAAACAACAGGTAGTTTCTAAGCAGCCATGCTTAATATATTATATATGACACGTTTTTAGACTAAAATATTACAGCGATGCGAATTTAAGAAAGTTGATCCGGAATATCGACAATAATTTTAAATTTGTGTTAACTTGTATTTTCAATCAGGTTTTTTTTTTTATATGCAGATGAGAAATAGCTTTATATGGGTTCTCAGCCATAAACACTAGTTCTAAACACCTCGAAGTGCATGCGATACGCACCGCACACTGCCCAGTGTGTTCTATTCGTTTTACAGACTACAGGTATGAGAGTACGACACAGTGAAATCAGAACGTTGTGCGCTTGCTCGAATTCAAAAAAAAAAAAAAAAAAAAACATTTATGGCCAATTTAAGTGGTCACTGCCAGGCCAAAATTCACTGTTAAATGATCTTTTGAACACTTTTTTATAGCTCGTAATATTTTTTTTTTAAATAGAAAGTGCATTGAGACGAGAAAAAAAATTGTTAACAGCGCTCGCGAACCGAAGACGAAACGCGAAAACGTGGGTTTCGCCGGCAACCTTACTTTAATAAGGCAAGCCGAAGACTGGAGTTTTAAGCGTGACAAGGCCGACTACTGATAAACATCGTCGGCCGTTACAGATCCATAAATGAATTGTTTAAAAGCGTATCCGGCAGAACAAATTGTTAGACGCCAAACCCATCTCGAGTGCCTCATGTGAAATATGTGTCGCTGCGAATATGCTATATTTTGTGGTGAACGGCGTTTATATTAGCGACGAACACCATAAGCTCAACAAAATAACTCGCGTTTTCCAATATTCTATTGATGGAATTGTTCCGCGGCTTACCGCCGAATTGAGCCTGAGCTTAGAATGGAATTGTTCCCGGGGTATTTTCGTCACTTGGTATTGACTTTCGCAGGACCTTCCGTTTTTAATCAAGTTTCTCTCCCTAGGTAGAGTTACTTCATTACATTTCGAAACAACCCCGAGGGCTCCTGTTTATGAAAGTGACTTTTTTTTTCTCGCTCCGTGTTCTCCCGACACACCACTTTCATTCCGAACCAGCAAGAGCGCGCTTTAATAGATACCCGTTAAAGTCCCGTTCACGGAAAGGGTGTCACAATACTTGACAAACTTGGGTAGTGAAAAGCGACGCAGGGAATCGCCCCACACGCTTTCTACTATCGGGTTCGAATGAAATGCGAACAATGGGGCCCGTGGACGTCGACATATGGTGCGCCCCCTGGAGCCGTATGAAAACTGACAAAACCGCTGGGTGGAAAGTAGCGCACTGCGGGGGTGTGCGTCGTATACCCCGATGTGTTGAAAACTCGACGAGCTGAACCCAAGCTTCCTCGATAGGCCAGTGTCTTGCTGCAAGTTCCGCCACTGTTCGCATAATATTCGAACCCTATAGCACGCTGGACCGATGCAGATGACCGGCAGTGTAGTTAAAATGCAACGACTATGTTAAGGGTGAAAAAACATGTTAACTGTAATTCGGGATGTTATCGGCGCACCAGTAGCAGCCCTCTTAGGCACAAAACAAACAGGCAACAGCGTGAACCATGCGACGCGCATGCGTTTTCTCGGCACTTTATGTTCCCCCTGATGGGTACTGTACATATATGGCACCGTAGGCGCTCTGTGTCTTCCAAATGAGCGGAGTAGCACGCTATATTCCCACTCTAAGAAACTCTGTTCTTGAAAGGTTCTTTGACGCCCCAAGAAATATTTTAGCTCGCGAAGAATGGTTTTGCCTCCAAGACTATCGCCCGATGGCGCACTAGAAAGGCAACTGGGCAATTAAGAACTATTTTGTTATAGAAGGTTCTTTATAACCTTATCTGTTTGTTGCTTACAGCAACCGAACCACCTAGAGAGAAGGGAGCGGAGCGACAGGGAAGTTTTTGAGCTGGCAGTTTCGGTAAGCTCCCGAGATGTGACCACGTGACAGCGATAGACTACTGATGCGCGACCGAAAAAATTCGTCTGGTCTTTTTTTCGAACCAGGGACCTCTCCATTTCCGGTGGAGCGCTCTAGCAACTGAGCTAACCAGGGGTTAGTCGTCAGTTGAACAAACGGGGTTTATCCGCTGCCACCAGCCTTTCACCAAGAAGGAAGAACAGCTTGCATCTTTAAGGTTATGATGATAATACAATTAAATGCAAAGGTGCAAGCGAGCTGGACAAGAATAACGAAAATATTCATTGGAGAAGGGCAACAAGGGGTACAAAGGACAAACACAAAACTTCAAACACACCTGGGTGCTTTGTGCGCGACCGAAAAAATCCGCCTGGTCCTTGTTTTTTGGGCGCGTACCAGTCACCTAGCTGTGTTTGGAGATTTGTGTTTTTCCTCTGTCCCTCTTGTTCCCCTTCTCCAGGGATTATCTTCGAAATTCTTGTCCAGCTCGCTTGCACCTTTGCATTTAATTGTATTACGATCATGCTATTTCCTTGCACGCATGAGTACTTCACCACATCTCATGAACGTACAACCCCTTACCCTATTTTTTTTTTTTTGACAATCTCAAGAAGGTGAAAATTAATGTCTGTATATTTTTGCTTTTTCGGTTTCCTTGACACGCAAGGCGCTCCTCGCAAAACGGGGCGACCGTCGCGGTGATGTATTGGCTCCTTGGGTGCCATCAGCCACAAAGATGTCGCCCGTTTACGACCTATTCTAGCAAATGTTTTAGGCGTTCAAGTGCACTTTGTACTTCGCCGCCCCGCAGGAGGAGCGGGCTCAGGCCAAGTTGTTTGCTATGTAGCAACGCGTACGTTGCTATTACCATTTTTTTTTATCTGTGTATTCACGTCCTTTTTTTGCGAATTCTCAACTTTTTTGCCGCAGCGATATATCCTCACATACAGGGCCGAAGTCAATTCTCTCGGCGAAACTGTTGAGTAAACTTCGGCTGTTTTTTTTTTTTCTTTCTCCCCGTCACTTTTTTATATTGCGATATACACATATATATATATATATATACAGGGTGTCACAAAAGAAAATTTACACGGTCTTTTTTACCGCAAAAATAAACTAGGCATTGCCGAACGCTCATTCTCCACCCAAAGGTAGAGCTAGAGGTCACAACCAGATGACAAAGTTTCAGCTCGATCCGATAACTTAATAAAAAATTATTCGTGATTTTCTGCAAATTTCAATGCGAAAATGGAGCTCATTGTTGCCTGTTTTCGGTTTCTGGTGCCATAGAGCCCCATGTGTTTGAAAACTCAGTCGGTCGCCATCTTCCCATTGAAATTTTCAGAAAATCACTTATAACTTTTGGTTAAGTTATCGGATCGGGCTGAAACCTTGGCATCTGGTTGTGACCTATAGCGCTACCTTTGCGCGGAGAATAAGAGTTGGGCGATGCCTAGTTTATTTTTGTGGTAAAAAAGACCGTGTAAATTTTCTTTTTGTGACACCCTGTATATATATATATATTGTGGCTACCAAGTGGCGCGACCAGCGCTGGCAACTTGGGCGCCGAAGTGCTCGAGGGACAGCGCGTGCTGAGGCGTGATTGAGGCGTGATTGCGTGCGCGTTTCAGAATAGATTCAGTCTTGTCTGGGCAAACCGTCGTCTCCGCCTGCTTATTCTTTGTCCCCAATACATCCTCACAATATATATATATATATATAAATTGACCAGAAACATCGGTTTCTTAACCTATCTTGCTGCGATTTCTTGAAGCGTTGCCCAAAAGTGGTGCCTTTTTATATAAATTTGCGAAGAGCGAACTTACCTGAGGAAAAAGTAAAAAAGATGAAGGCGTACGCGTTTACAAATCCCTGTAGCGTCGCATTAGAGCGCAGCTCTTTGAGAAGGAGGAGGGAAGGGTGCTGAGGGGAGGGTATACCCCTACTCCCTCCTCGCCACCTCCTCATCCTGTCTGATACTCCTCCCTCCGAGCAGCGTCGCCATCGTCTCACAAGGGTCACGTGACATCACGGGGATCACGCGACCTCACGGGGGTCACGTCACGATGACGATGACGTCATCACGATGACGTCATCACGATGACGTCATTGTCATGGTACTGATGTCATCGTCATTGTCATCGTGATGACGTCATCGTCATTGCCAGTGATGACGTTATCATCACTGATGACGTCATCAGTAGAGGCTGGATTTTTAGGCACTAAAAAAGCACGTTTTAGGCGCCAAAAATACGCGGCAAAAACAACGTTTTAGGCACTAAAAATAATAAAATAGGCGCAATAAATTTTTAGATAAATGCTAATAATTTCAAGTGAAGACGTGAGCGAACTGTAAGCACGACAGTAAATCCAAAAATGTCATTGCTATGAGGCCACAATGGCAGTAACAGTTCAATTCAATTCAATCCTTTACTTTTCTCTCATAACAAGCTCTATACATTGACATTAGACGTGGAATTGTCCCGTAATACCTCTGGGCTAATGGCGATAAATTGGCTTAATTTCACAAGCGCATTGCTTACATACATGTTCAGATTCGAAAGTCACTCAAGCGTTGCATATTGTGAACCAGGCAGGAGAAACAATTCTTAAAATATTGTAATAATGATTTATAAAAGCGCAAAGTTATGTCTGCCTGACGTAATTAAATTACAATAAAGCAAGAAAATAATAAATGCAAGATAGACAAGGTTTGTTAAGAAATTAACATGTTGTTACGTGAGAACTTACGTACAAACTTTAGCAATTTTCTACAGGTACCTTAATTATACAGGCAAGACCTTTCAACACTGCCAAATACACATACGCTCATTCGAAATATAAATATTAAGAATTGTGTTTGGACAGAACGCGGAACCTACCCTACTGAAAAAAACCATTTGGCGCCCATATGAAAATAAACGGGTCCATACCGGTAACCGTTTAACCATACTGGTCACCAGTTTGTCAAAGGGGTCGCCCGTATGGCTCAAAGGGGTCCCCCGTATGAGCCATAACGGTCACCTATTTGGCAAACGGGTCGCTCGTCTGGGCAAATGGGCGACTCGTTTGGGCAAAGTTGTCGCACGTTTGCTCAAACCGGCGACCATGTTGCAAACTTCTCCGGTTTAATCAAACGGCTCTCCGGAGCCCGTTTGATATTGAACGTACAGATCGGCGGCGTGGGCACGCCTAGCGTTTCAGCCGTGGCAGCCAATGTTTTTCGGAAGGCTGGGAGCGCCGGTTCATCGATTTCAGATCGTCCGCGTAATGCAAGTAATTATATTTATATTTCAATTGCGCTGATTTTCGATTATACTGCAACTAAAACTAACACCTTTTTTTTTTGTTTTACGTAAACGCGCGACGTTGGTGAGCCGATATTTTTGACAGACCTTTAATACTTTGTCCATCTTTGTTGCCTCAATTTACTTATTCAGCTCGAATCTCTCTCGCAGAAGACGCGACCGCGTGAAAGAATGTACGTCTAGACTCCGTTTCACTTTAATTCAAGACGCAGCGAAGGTAGCACGCGTACACGCGGCTGCAAGAACATCGAGCATTGCGAGAGCACGCCCGCCGTTGCAGCACTCAAACTACGAGCTTGCGCTGAGTTCTTTCTTCGCTCGGGCGCAAGCCGAGCTTCTGGCAGCCCCGCCGCCATTTCCAAAGTTCGAGCGCGCGCGCGCGCGCGCGTTTGTTCTTCGGGACTACAAAAACGCATCTCCCTGGAATGCCTGGGGAGAGGGAGAGGGGCTGTCCCGGTGGTCCCAGCGCCTTCACCTCGCCCCCTCCCTCCTCTCTTGTCGCCCCTGTCACGTGACCCACAGCAGCGCGCGAGCTACACGCTGATAAGCATCGAGATCCGGAACGGCGCGCCTTGCAGCCGCTTTTTTCTTTGTCTGCTTGTTGTCAGTTGCTGCTCGAAGTTCGCTCGTCCTACCTGCTTCAATCTGTCGCGTAACCCTGCGATCTTATTGGGATGTCTCTCGACAACGTATTGGATGTGCACCAAAGCTATCAGTGTTCGAAAAGACCCACGTGTATGTCGGCAACGAGCGATTCTTCAAATAAGTCGCAAATTCTCGCGGTTTGGTTGGGTTCGGCAAATGACAGCTTGTGCGCCGCATCATGTTGAAACTTCCAAGGAGCCGTTCCCTCTCGTTTGTGTTTGTGTGGTTGTCCTGCTTTGACCGTGTCGACAAATATCACGGATTACCTCTTTCAAGTCCCCTATTGTTATGGTAAGTGCACTGCAACCTACGTGTTGGCAACTATTGACCGTTCTTCTACGCGTACTCTTGTAAATTATCTAAAGAATTATGCAGCGCCTATTCGCGCGGCAGCCAGGAGAATAATTTCCCCGAAAGTCTACCTGTAGAGTGTTCACAGATCGCTTGCACGTTTGTACTTGTCTACAGAAGAGGTAATAAACTTCGAGGAGAATTGAAAACAATCTTTTGTGTCGGTTTTCCTGTCCACTTACAAGCACCTACGCGAGTGCATTTGTTCTACGTGTTTTCTCCATGTTATAAATACGTTTATGAGTTTCGGGACGTCTTAAATATGTTTAAGATAACCAACCTCCCAGACGATACCCATTTAGGGCTAGCGCATAATTTGCCATTTCGAAGGGCACGTTCAAACGTGTGGTCACGTGCCATGTCGAACGGGTACTCGTACCATACGGCACCCGTATCAAACGGGCACCTGTATCAAACGGGTACCGTTTCGAACGGGTACCGTTTCCAAACGGGTACCCGTATCCCATAATCACGTTTGATCGAAACGGATCGACAGGTTTGATTCAAACGGGCGACCAGTTTGCCACCCGTTTGAATTTCAAATGGTTTTTTTCAGTAGGGTAGTTTAAGAATCACTATGAAATTTATAGAAACAATAGGTAACTACCAGCATCCGTGCTCCGTTTGCACTCTCTCGCAGTACTCGACGATTGCTTGATGCGACGGTTCCTTTAGAGAATCATCCCAACGGAAACACCGATGGAACCACCCAGATGCGTTGCATCACACCAGGGTTCCCGCGAGGGGAGGTGGGCGTAATTTTTCCCCATCACTTTCTTTGCCCCTGACGGTATCATATTTCCCGTGGGGAGTAGAGTTGTGCGTCCACCGCCTTGTCCTGCGGGAAAGCCACCCGTAAAGCATGCAGAAGCCGCCGCTCCGGTTGCACCGGCGCAAAGGGAGGGGGGGGGGGGGGAGTGTTAAAAGAGGACCAGGTTCAAACCCATAGAATTTAGAACAGTAAATATTTCCAGGTAGAATGAATAAAAGTATCAAATTGCACTCGAAAGCGAAACATGACGCTACATAGTGCTGATTTAGGCGCCAATTTGAGAAAAAAGGCATTTATAGGCATTTATCGGAGTTTAGGCACCAACACCCAAAATAGGCATTTATAGGCACTATGAAACCACCATAAAAGCCATCCTTGACCTCCAATTCGTGCTCATATATCGAAATGGGGCGATAGGAACGCAAGGAAAAAAATAGGCATTTGCCTAAAATCCGGTCTCTAGTCATCAGTGACGTCACGTGTTCCATATGCACCGCGCGGTTACGCCGATGGCGACAGCGACGGCGATGCCGCTCAAGCCGGGAACGGGCACCTAAGATCTGCGCTCTAAAAATAAAAAGTTGTAACTCCTATGAAAACGCAGCGAAGCTACCAGTCTTCAAACACTAGAACGCTGTTTGACACGGGAGACAAAAGATGGCGAAAGCGGTCGTGATGCCAACAGCCGCCAGCGAAGGAGCATACGGCGCCGAGAACCGGCGTCATTAGCAGACAATCTTTTAGACTCAAAAGCGGCGCGCGTTCCGCAGGCGGCGGCAGTCGCAGAAACAAAATCAGGCACGGTAACAACAAGGAACTGCAAAGCAAACGAGATGAGTACCCCGAAAAACAAACAGTCAAAATAACCCGTCAATTTGTTTTTTAATTGCTTAAATGCCCATTCAATGTGTTTTATTAGTCAGGATGATAAAATTATGCATTGGTAACTGACATCGAAAAAGCTCGCGTCGCTTTTGAGTCTAAAATATCGTCTTTTATTTGATGTACTCTCCCGGCGCCGTATGCTCGTTCGTCGGCTGCAGTTGGTGTCGCGACCGCTTGCGCTATCTCTTATCTCGCGTGCCAAACGGCGGCCTATTTTTTGAAGACTAGTGGCTTCGCTGTGTTTTTATAGAAGTTAAAACTTTTTTCGTTTTACTTTTTCCTTGGGTGAGTTCGCTCTTCGTAAATTTTATACAAAAATATGAACCCCCTGTGACCAGCGCTGCACAAAAACGTAGCGCGATAGGCTAAGAAACCAATTTTTGCGGTCGATTTAAAGAGCCTGGCCGCTGTTTGAGACACCCTGTAGTTAGTATACAACTTATCTATTTAGCACTAGTACCCAGGATTTAAGTTGCAATTTCTTACATAACACAAAATACATTTCACAATATTTATAAATGCACATAGCTTTGTCTTTTGAATTTTACTAGATTTGTTTGCTGTTATATATATATATATTAGGCTTCATATTATGACAAGAGATGATGACAATGTAATTTCAGTTCATAGAAAACTGTGGTTGTTGATTGCTCCAAGGCTGCACTAAATGCGAAATTCGGGTTAACAAAAACCATTATTAAAAGTCGTCATTGGAAAGGTCCCTACTGAAGTTACTGCGCTGTACTTGGCCCTCTGCAATCCGAAACTAGTAATTTTTACATCCTTTGCCTCTAAAACTTGCAAGAATATTTTTAATAATGCACAAAACAGTTGAAATATCGCAATTTCGTTTTGTAGTTTCATAATCCCCTTTGACTGGTCTCAGTGGACTTGCAACAGTAAACTGCCCACATTAAAAGGGAGGAGGGGCTTACAGGGGATTCGGTCCATTTTATGTTTAAAAAAAAGCAAAAAGGTTACCAACACAACTAATAACACTGCCTATGTTCAGCTAACACGCAGGTTAGAAGTGTTTGAAACTGTTTAGTTGCGGCACCTTTTTGCCCTTTGCCTGGGTTTTAAGGCCCGTTCACACTCTTGCGACCGAGTACGACTGAGAGAGACGAGATCTCTTACAACTTCTTAAATGTTTCTAGAATGAGGGAACACACTGACATTGTGGCGCCATCTATGCGGTGACCCTAGAACTGCATTTCACAAAAGCGAAGGTTTTGCGGGATTTCCGAGGTCAAATGTACGTAATACCCATAGAAAGGCTCGTTTATAACATTGACAAAAGTTTTTCGAGCCAAAAAAAAAAAGGATATTGCGCGAAAAAAAAAAAAAAAAATATGCCGGACCGCCGAGTTTACACTGCTTCCCAAGAGATGGCGCCAGTGTGTTCTCTGGTTTAAGAAGTTTTAAGGAACCCAGGTTTAAGAGGTCGCAAGCAGTCGCAAGAGTGTGAACGGGCCTTTAGATGCATTTATGTCGGGAGCACATGCAGACGAGGTTGAAAAGTGCGTCAGTGCGGTTCAGTGCGGAGGGGGGGGGGGGGGGGGGCGAGGGGAACCGGCAGATGGTATTCTGTTTTGTCGGCCTCCCTATTTGTCTGCCCCTTCCCCTGGGTACTTGCATCCCCCCAGTCCGTCCCGAAGTTCTAACTGTGAACCTTAGAGCATACTCAACAAAAAGAAATAAGTGTTTCAACCATTTTTTTTGCTTATTCTTCTATTAGGTATAATTGAAAGGTGGTCGGAAAACAATATGATGCTCAATAATGTGCCACATTTAAAATTAAGCGC
The DNA here is from genome assembly GCF_016920785.2 of Ixodes scapularis. Classification (NCBI taxonomy): domain Eukaryota; kingdom Metazoa; phylum Arthropoda; class Arachnida; order Ixodida; family Ixodidae; genus Ixodes; species Ixodes scapularis. The sequence goes on along the minus strand of NW_024610246.1, from coordinate 209,239 downwards.
GAAACAATTTGGGCACTATTTTTCGAAGGCAAAACTGCCAATGCTTCAAAGCGTCTCATAATAATCCTGTAAGGGGTTTTAAGAAGTTGTACGTCACTAAGGTCATCGAAGTTAGAACTTAATTGCATTTTTAGCTTGAAATGTTTAGTTTCTTTACAGTATAGTATAACTTTATTATTGCTTAGTTTCGAGGAAGTAATAATGTATTGTTATGATAATCACACCCGGTATAATTTACCTTCCAGCTGCAGCAAGAGTTCAATCTCATAAAAGAGATCAGTTGCATTTCTAACAGAGGAACAAAATGCTACGGGCGACCCTCTGGAACCGACAAAGAAGCACGACCTTGTGGCTTTGTGTGTAAAACAAGTGTAGGGATTCGAAGAAACTTGCGGATAGAGTGACACTGCAAGGTTCGATTTTTTTGTTTCGCTTTAAATAGGCCAAATCCCAAACTGCCTTATTATCACTTTTGGATTGTATTTAATACTTTAGCAGGTCATAATCCAGTTGTTCTAATTGTATTAAATCAGCATTATTAAACAACGTTTAAATGTTTTGCAACTTGAAAAATATATTTAAAAGAGGGACGTAAAAGCCTAATTTTGAGCACCACAATTTAAAATTTGATCAAGAAATATGACATTTGTTTTATAATTATTTAAAAAGAAAGGGTTGCAAAGCAGAGAGCTGCCATTTGTACTTAAGAAAAAGTTTTCAGTGAGCATTAAAACGTCAGCCCACGCTTTGCTAAAAAGTTTATTTCTTTAGAGCCTGTAAAAAAGGACTTGAAAAGCTAAGTTACTCCAGTAAACAAGGACTTTGACTTGCGTGCGCACTGAATCGAAAATAGATAGTTGTGCATGTTAGAGCAATTTTATGTTGCGTGTTTTGGTACGGACAATACATAGCTGTGCATGTTAGAGTTATTTTATGTTGCGTGTTTAGGAACTGCGCCTATTTTATTCCTAATTCACAACGTTTGTAGAGCGGCATTTGCAACAACTTCGACAACCTGCATGAAACATTTGACTTATTAGTTCGTTTATTTTCCCATTCACATTGAGCCACAATGTATGTGATTTTGGAATTAAAAGGAGCAAGTTAAATTGTAATTTGTTTTATTTTGTTGTCCTTTTAGAATTGAAGTTAAGATGGTTAGTCCTTTTCCCCCTGTCCAAAAATAACAGCATTTTCTATTGTGGACATGGTAAGCCAGAGAATTTGTGCACTTTTATCATTAGAATGACAGTTGGATTCTCAATACTTGAGAATATGTCAGCCAACAACATTAATCCAAGAAACCAAACGAGGAAATATATGTGATTGTTGAGTAGTGATAATTGTTGTTATAATATGAAAGTATATTTGCTAGTTACTATTAAAATATTACTGTTGTAGAAAAGACCGGAAACAGTGTGCTTAGTCTGAACTGAAAACTTCTAGAATAATCATACCATAGATGTAAATATTAGCCACTAAAAGAATCCACTTTGTTTTGAAGTTTTTTTTGTGATGTTTCTATCATTCAGGTACCTATAATTAAGGTGTGATTTGTGATGTGTTTTAGGATCCACCTCCATTCCAACCAACTCTTTTCTTATGCAGGCTACTACGTTAGAACGAAACATTTTCGACCTTCCTTTATTCAAAATCCTTATGGTTGGATTACTGTAGATGAAAGGTAAATGTCACATCCCAGGGGCTGCTGCCTGTCTCTTGTCCGGCTACTATGTGATGGACATCGCTTTTTGCCAAGATGCAAAGAAGACATCAGTTTTCATAAATACAAATTATTTTAAGGTATATTGAGCTGCCCGTGAAGTTTCTTTACATGCTTAACGTTTAGGTCAGCTTTGTGTCTCTCTACGGCTCTCACGGTGGTCATCTTAAAAATTCGTGTTTTTTATTCATTTTTTCAATATTAAGAACACTGAGAAGTCGCTATTTGCTAACAACTTTTCGTTGCTGTGAGCTCTCTTCTAGCAAAAATTAAAATGTGATGGAAATGCACCACATTGCCCCTCCCAAACCTCTCCCCAGGCATTTCAGAGATTACTAGCAAACGATTCGGGAGAATTGCAAGGAAGGTCCCCTCCGGTCCAAATGTTTAAAACGCTTCTGTTGAAGGTTTTTCAAAACTTTGACTATACATAGCCTTTAACCTTCCTTGAAACTACCGTGTGGCACGTTAAGGCTATTTATTTTGACTGGGCTATTAACAAATAAACTATTAGCGTATTAAAACCACCCATGCGCATTTTGTTTTGAGCTTGGTGCAAAAACTAAATATCAAGCTTCAGCCTTGCAAGGTGTCTAGATATTGATGAATGTTCAAGCCTCAATTCACAAGAGTGCTTTTCTTGCCATGAAGACTTTTTGTTGACATTGCAATTTTAAGGACACTATGCCATTTTTGCAGACTTTTAAACCCCGTTGTGTTCAATGGAAATAGGTCAAAGTTGCATGTGTAAAAATGTGAATGGCTATGCATCTTTGAAATGTTTTATTTAAAAAAAAAAAAAACTTTTATATTTTAGGCAGATAAGCATTTCCATTTTTCACCCAGTTTTACTCTAGATAATAATATTCAATAAGCGTCACCATATTTATCATCAACTATCTTCTCGGTTTATGTCAACCTATGGCCAGTAACAAGTCGGTGAAATCTTTGGCACTTCTTTTCCTCGCATTTATTGCCCTTACCTACATACTTAATCTTGACATAAACAGCAATTATTTATTTTTCTTTGAAGCACCATCAAAGCCAGGAATTTTTCAATAGAGGTAGAGCATCAGAAGAGAAGCCATATTGTTTCAAACCTGTGTTTGGCCGGAATTGACATATTAAAAATGTTAAGAATTTAATTGGCTTTTTTGAAGCGTTGTATCTTGAAGAAAATCATTACGAAGGACACTTTGTGATTGAGTTACTTTTAAGCTTTTTTTCTAATAAGTGAAACTTTATGAGGCACCTTTGGGCAGAGATTTGAAACGGGGGGCAACATGAAAAGGGGGTAAAACATAACACGCCTGTAATTTAGACGCGTTGTGGGCTGCACCTTACTGATCCGTCGTCACCTGTATTAAATTTTTTTCAATGTGCATCACAAAGAATTGACTTATTGGGAAAATGATTTTAAAGGAACCCCTCAATTGTTCTTTACAAAGAAAAACGAAGTAATATGAACTCATCGGAGGTTCTTTATAAAGAACCGTTTTATCAAAAAGGGCTTAAATAGCTCTTGAGTGGCTGTCGATATAGAACTGCTCTATAAAAAAAAGAGCTCTAAATGCTTTTTTTTAATTCTTCACAAAGAAAACTTTTTGAATAAAAACGAGGTGAAAAGAGCCTCTTATATATATTTTTTTCCAGGAGCCCTTTCAGAGGATGCCAAAAATTGCCTTTTTGGGTGCAAGATATACACAAGTCACAGAAAATCTAAGAATTCTCTTACAGCCACATATCTTTAGAGTGCATACTTCCTTTTAGCCCAAAGGGGTACTTCGGCGGTTTTCTTTAGTTACCCATCTATCTATCTATATCTATATATATATATATATATATATATATATTGAAAATAACCGGCCTTGATCTTTTTCGCTATGCTATTTAGTATCACAAAATTCAGAGGAGTTATTGTGAAATCGGCAAATGAAACTGATGCCAAAACCAACAATCAAATATACACAAGCTTTTCTGTGCCTTGACGTCACTGGCAGGCAGGCTTGCATGTTGAGCGGGCAGCCGAAATTGTCCATGCCTAGCATTTGTTTCGTGCTGCTTCACAAGCGAGCTTCCAAAGCGTTTATTTCACACCTGTAAAACTTTGTAATCAGTTGGGAACGAAGTCAACATCCTAAAGGGTGAACCCCTGCCTTACTGTGACGCAACGTTTTCACGTTGGCACTGGGCAGTGGAGAGTTTTACCTTTAAAAACACGGTAAGGACCTAAATTGTCAAGCCAATAACAATTTTCTTGTCCCAATATTTGGGTTACCTGGTCAGCGATGTCTGTGGTGTTTTCCGCAAATTTTCAGGGAAATCAAGAATTATACCAAAAACGCCGTAGCACCAGGTAATGGCACCAATCAAACCGCGTGAAGAGCGGAAGTAACTAGACGTTTCCTGTTTATATTTGGTTCAGCGATGATTGAACAAGTACAAAAGCGTGATTAACACCATGATGGTGCGCATGTGACGCTGATTGGTCTCATCAGCTCATATCGTCGGCAGCGTCCGTACTTAAAAAGAAAGTATTATAAGGTGCTTGGATATACTTGACAGTTTTCTGGATCCGCCACGCCCTCCTCCCGCCCCCATTCCTTCCTCCCGTCCCCCCGCAAAAAAAAAGACTACAAAGAACCATAATAGCCGAGACAATCAAAGATGTACACAAAATGTGAACGAACGGGACTATAAAGGGCGCGCGCCCGCGAACATACGTCAATGTTGCAAGGTGGGAGTTCTGACAGGAGGGGCGTGTCGAAGAAACACTAAACTGGAAGAGCGACTCGGCTAACAGAGAGCTGGTGCTTTCAGGGTGGTCATAAAAGAGGAGAACGAACATTCGCGCTCCCCAGGGAAACATTTCCTCCTAGAGTGTTTGCAGTTGCGATTCCGCACGGAGGGCTTCGACCTTCTATGTCGACGGTGCGCTTATAGAAGTCAGAGGCTGGCGATAAAAATGATGAAGCCTTCACGCGTCGACTGACTTAGTTATGTTCAACCTTTTCGGTGATTCTCAAATGCTGGCTTATTGTGTATGATGATTGATTATCTAAAAACGTTCGCTAAATAGTACCTTGTACAGCTTGATGGCAACTGTGATTTACCGAGTCACATTGTTTAAATATATTAAAAAGAGAAGTGATGATTCTGACATAGGTATTTAAGAGATATGTCTGCCAATAAGCTTCGTACGCGCGTGAGTCGACTTACTCTGTTAAACCCTCCATAAATTAAATGTGCCCTGAGGAGGTTTCCCCGATCACCTATATATGTCACTAACAAACTTTGCAGTGTCTAAGCATCCTAGAAACCCTATATCGTGCTGATACGCGGCCTACATCCCTATTAAAAAAAGCAATCAAAGACCGCAACACACCCTGGTCATCACAGGCCATGGGAGGAGCACGTTCCGAAACCAGGACAACTGTCGGTAGCAAGCCAAGGATCATCACGCCTCCGATCGGTGGAACCGTGGAGTGATATCTCGAATGTCCGCGGCTCGTTGCCCATATAGCCCGGACTACGATTCAACCCAGCAAGCGCGCAATCGAGAGCTGACGACCGAACACTTCATTTCCGAGGAAGACCGAAAAAAAAGAAACATTGTGCGCTCTTTTTGAGAGCATAATTGCAGTACTATGTCACCTCTCCTCGAAAAATTAACATTTTCGACGTTTCCTCTTTGTTTTTATTTTCTAAAAAAGCATACACATTTTCTAACCATAGCGTTTCGGATCTCAATGAAATTTCGCGATTTTATTGGTCGCATAATGCCCTGGCTGCCGGAACAGTGCTCCTCCCATCAACGGAGATGTCCTCGATGTGTTCTACCTTTGATTACTTTATTAATAATAAACTCGGCCGGGCATCGTTATAATTCCTGGATTGTCTAGGATGCTTAGAGCACGCAGAGTGAGTTATGGCCATATTTAGGCGATCTCAGAAACCTACTCGGGTCATTCTTAAACTAAGGTCACTGAAAAGCTGGGAACGGCAGGGAACAACCTAAGCTGTGTCGCCTCCGGTGCGAGCTTCCGACCATCGACCATGCTTCGGCGTCCTGTACACATGGAGCGTGGTGCGCGCAGGTGTTTCCGAACATATCTGAGTTGCGGTAAAAAAAATAGGGAATAGAGGGGGGTGCATCGTGCGGTAGGCAAGCGCTTGCCTCTTGAGCCACTGGAAACACCTTCCTTTATATCGTGCTTTGTGGCGTCAATATTTCCCTTGAAGAACAGTTTTACTGTGAAGACGCCACACAGTTCACGATGCTTTGTCAGTGCTAGTAGCCTGGAGGAGGAGGTGGTAACACCGTTGAGTCGATGGTATGATGAAACCAGTCATGTCCGTAACATGTTACTAGTAACGAGTTACGTCAACCTAGTTACCTTTTTCGGTAATGAGTAATGTATTCAGTTAGTTTTCTAGAAAAGGAAGGAATAACTACCTCGTTACTTTTAAGGTCAAGTAACGAGAAACGGTATCTCGTCTTTTTAGGAGTAATCTGTACAGCACAGTTTAAAAAGTCTTGTTTGAATTCAAACCTCCGTATATGTCTGTTGCGACAAAGGCAGATCGGCAACCCGACAAACACTATACAGTATAGCAACGTTTATTGTTGAACACGTCAGTCGGACTCTACAGCTGGGAATGTCCCTCTCTCAGCGAGCACAGTAAGGTTCGTTGGTTGAACCTTCCAGAATCGTGTACAAACAAAATGTAAGCCCGGAGGTGGCCAACACGTGATGGCGCAGAACCGGTTGCCAACTTCGAACTGAGAAGCCGAGAGAACAAAAGAGAGATGTAAATCCTAGATTTACGAGTTCTTCCTGAAGCACAACACTGCGGTACCTTCAAACAAGTCAGTAGAACTACTCTTCAGCATCGCCGGAGATGTATTCTCAAGGAAGCGGGGAAAGATAACTAATGAAAACTTGCAGAGGCAGGCACTGCTTAAGTGTCATCACCACTGAAAAGAAAACAACGAATTCTGAAACAAAAGCATTGTATATTTGGTCGTCAATGTAACAAGAAGCTTAAGTCGTTACATTTGAGGTAAAGTAACGCGTTCCTTTTGAGAATCAGTAACGAGCAACGTATTAATTACTTTTTCAGCAAGTAATGAGTAACGGTATTTAGTTACTCTTTTGGGGTAACCTGTACATGCCTGCCTGCAACTGAGGGATCTGAGGATATGAGTGCGTTCGGCAATGTCAGAGCTCCGAGCTCGGATTGGAAGGATAATGGGTAGGCGCAAAGTGTAACCTTTGTTTCTGCCTGCTGCCTACTTTCAATCGGAGCGAATATGAGTATCGTCTGCTCCTCGCTCTCTGCCTTCCAATTGAACACCGGACGCCTGCGTTCGGCGTTCGAACGCGTTTGTACAGTGAGATGAGACAAAGGCTAGAATACTTTGTGTCTACCCTCTATCCTTTCAATAAGAGCTCAAAGCTCTGACTTCCATGCGCTGTCTTATGTTCTCTAACAGTCTCTCTTAGTATGCAATCTCCCCACCCCTCAATTTTCAATTTCACAAAATCCCTAGGATTAGCTTCAGCGAACGGCCTTGTCAACAAATAACTTTATTTCTTTAAATTGGCGTTACTAGTTTTTGGAAGGAACATAACACTCGAAGATCGTATTTCGCGCATGTGAACGTAAAAGCGCTTCATTTATCTCCATTGCCAAATTACTAAACGGTTTTACCAATCCCCAAGTTAAAAGTATTGCAAAAGATAACATTAAAAAAAATGTGACAAAACCTAAAACGTTTCCTTTGACCTAGATTCTTGCATAGAAAACGACTACAGAACAAAAGTATGGAGATATGTCATTAGCATTTTGTACAGCTAATGCTCAATAATATTTGGCATGGTATGAGTCCTGAATTTTTTAACATACTTTTCGGCGTGATCATAAACAAATATATTTGATTATAAAGAGTATTGGGTAATATTTTGCTATCATTCGTTCGTTTCACACTAACATACGATGCCAGTCATCGAATTAGCGGCTTCCCTTTTGAAACGTGATCAAGATGGAATTAATACTCCAGGTTTGTAGTTTTGCCCCAGGTGTCAACACAGATAAACAAAACAGTTACAAATATTAATTTTTTAAATATATCTTTTTTTTTTAGATGAATTCGATTTAGCCTTAAAGCTTAAGCCTGCAGAGGCGAGCCATTCTTGAAGAGAGTTGGCCGGCTTCCAAACACCTGAGCCGTAAGATCCGCTGGCCACACAACACAAATTTCAAAATAATATATAGATTTAAAAAAAAAATTGGAGAAGCAGAAACACTTGTGAAAACGTTCCCAGCGCAGAAAACGTGAACAAAAGAAGACACAAAGGCGGTAAAAAGGAGAACCTAACGACGCTAGGCACTATGTCGCTTGTAGCAAAGGTTGCGTTTTCTCTAAAATGCAATTTTTGTACATTGTGGTCGGATCGATAAATTGAAATATAACTACAGTTTCTTCTCATGCAAGAATGGAGTACAATAACTTTTCCCCTCACATGAATATCAGTTTCTTCAGCGAAATTCAATCTTCTAACATGCACAAACACGAAGCTGTATATATCTTGTGTCGGACGTCGCAAATCGCTAAAAATGTTAAAAAGAAAAAAGCCTTTAAGGTTTGGGGAGCTAGCTGGAGTATTCTACCTCACGGTCGGGAGCAACGGTAGTGGGCAAACAGTGCCGGCAATCTCGCGTGGGCAGCCATTCTTCAGCCTTTGTTTTCTTACATTTATAACTAGAAATATAAAGGCAGCGTTTACCATGCGGCAGTTTATTCAATCCATCATATAATTTGTTTTTGTTGAGTTAGTTGGAACTTTCAATATAATCCCAATGTTTCTATAAAAAGGTAGCTGCTCCAAAGGCTCTAGTGCGCGTGAAGTATTTCCTTAAAAATTCCGTTTCTGTACTCAATAAAAGTAAAAACAAATGCATCGCTGAGTAGTTTCGCTTCACTTTGTTAGTAGGAAGATTTAGTAGATTGTTGAGATGACACCGAAAAAAAATACCCGATACTCCGCCCACGGTTTTGGGCATGCATCGTAAAGTTTAAGGGCATTGCTATTGGAGGTATCGATACTATCTACTAAAACTATCGAATGTCACCTATTTGTCATATAGGCCTCGGGCAAGTTCTTATTTTCTTGACTAAAATAACAACACGACAGAGAAAGAAAACATCAGATGCTATTGCATATCACAGAGTGAGAATAGCAGTGCATATCATTCGAACGCCTAGGCTCCAGCACGGGCTCCATGCCTTCCATTGTACTTTGGCTGCGCGTGCATGCTCGAGATACACGAGCCGCCCAAGCATTGTCGAAGGTTAGGAAGCTTGCGATGAAGGCCGGACAACAAAAGCACCTTCCTACAGTCCTGACCTTTTGAGTGAGTATATGGCTATCAATTGAAGGCGCGTTCACACACTTGCGACTTTTTAGTGCCGAAGAAGATAAAAATTGGTTATCAATCCCTTCGTGAGGAGTGACGACCGGCTCTGCAGAAGCGCAGCCGGGCGTAAGTCATTGAACGAGGCTTAAAATCCGATCGTGTCGAAGTTGATCGTAGTCAAGCTAAGATGTGCGAAAGGGCCTTTACGTCGAGGTAAAGCGTTTTGCACACAAGCTACGTTGGAAGAATTGTTACATTCAGTTAAAAAAGCCACGAAAGCTAAACTAATACATTTTTTTTTTGGTGAGTTATACTGCAGGAGGCACAAAATATACCGGGCTAACAGTCACGGAGAATGAACTCAAACTTGTAAATAAACATTTTAGTATAAAAAAATACACGAATTATTTAATTTAAACGCTCGCTGCGCCCTATTGGAAAAACGTACAAGAAACAAACCTGCTGCTTGTACAGTCCTGGTATGACACCACCATAATTTATTGTTATTATACATGCGGCTAGTTTGGTTTTGCGTTCTCCATAACTGGAGATACCGGCACCGCTATGGCTCCGGGTCTGTCTATACTGGCAGCCGGTTTGCTCGCCGATATGACTCGGTATGGCTGGTATGATTTTGCGTCCGATGACGTAGGCGACCGCCATCTTTCTAACGAAACGCCTATACCACAAGACCACCGGTATAACTAAACCATACATGCAGAAAGACGACCGCCATCTTCCAACAAAAACGTCCATCGTTTACCACCGGTATCGTTACATACATCATACATGTCGAAAAATAACATAAGCCGCGTTTACATGAATGCGACTTAGTCGCATTGAATCCAGTTGCCGCATTCAATATGCGGTCATGTAAACGGCATAATGCGCAAAGCGCATCGCATCAAAGTCGCTAGACAGAGGTGGATCGAGATGGCGAGTGCGCATTCATTCAGCCCATGTAAACGAAGATCGCATCGCATTTTGGAACGGGGAGGATTATCGGAAGGCGCTCGCTGCGGGAGCGAGTGAACAGCTGAGAACATGGTGGCGGCCAACCTCGTCGGCGGCGCGGAGAGCGGTCCCGCAATTTTTTTCCCGAGAACAAACGCAAGCTTTTATTGCGATCATAAGTAAGCGGAATTTAGCGGAGCTGCTCGGTGAGGGCGGCCCCGTCCAAACCTTTGCGAAGTACGACTTGCGCGTCCGAAGGGGTCACAAAGGCTTCGGTGCAAGCACGCATGACACCGAGAGCTCCAATCACTGTAGAGCACTGCATGGTTGCGCAGAACGAGCAGCTCCTACCTCGCTGCCGTTCCTGGCTGCGCAAGAGCCTCTCGGACTCGGGGTCTGGTCGCGATCGGCGAGGTCTGGCGCGGCGAAACGTGGAGGCTTCCTCAAAGCGTGCACACACACGTCGCCTCTCGTTCAGAGTGGACCGGCGGCCCGGACTGGAGTCCTAAACGCCTTGGTTTTGATGCTTCTTCCGTCTCCCAACTTCTTCCACAGCACCGAAGACAGGGGGCGCGATCTTTACGTTCACTGAATGCGTCGAAAGGCCTCCACGTGCGATGCACCGGAAAACGTGGTGCGGCTGGTGCCGGAACGGAACTGACGGAACTGCATAACTTCGAGCTTTGAGTCAACGTGCACGGCAACAAACCGATCGTGACACTAAGCCGCGGATACCGCATCGCCGGTCGACAGGGGCAAATGGCCCGTTGCTCGTATCGTGGGCCGTGACTCGTACTCGGCCAACTCGGCGTCTTTTCGTGGCCCCTCGCGTCGTCGCAACCAGCCGCAAACATACCAGCCCGCGACCGTGGCCGATGTCGGAGAAAAGCGAAACCGAAACGTAAAGCTTCCGCCCAGTGGCTTCCGCTGCCGCGCCTTTTCTAACTTCCCGGCCAGTCCCGGTTTACACACTTCCGGTCGTCGCGGAGATGGCGACGCAGCCAGACGTAGCGGTTTTGGCGCTGGCTCCTTCTGCATTTTACGGGACAGATGTTTTACGGTCCGTTTCTACTGCGTCTCTGGCTCTCAACTCGACGACGCCTCTCATGGTTCAACCAGGCGTGGTCAGCCGGGGTCAGCACAGCGCGGCCGGCTCAACTCGTCCGATCGCCGGACCGCAGGCGACTTCCGATTTCGGCCGTTAGGCCTAGGATCCGAAGGACTCTGTTTCCGTGAAGCGGTAAGCGAATCTCGTCCCGTTTTCGTTCTACTTTTAAATTACGTTAGGTGCGCTACAGTGTAAGCATGCGTGCCAAGTGTTCGTGACAATTTTGAACTAGAATAATTGTGCTTCATTGCGGTTTGTCATTTACTCAAAAGTAAATCGAGCAATGAACGAGGAGCCATGCTTGAAAACGATGTATGTACGATGTTAACTTCTACCTGGGCGGCTTAAAAAAAAGTCAAGACTGGTTACGGTTGGATGCGAGGCTGGTCCCAATGCAATGGTAACCACTTAGAGCACCTTTCTGAACAGCATGTAAGCAATATAGCGATCAACGAGACGAGCGACGACGAGAAGCTACGAGTGCCGGCGCCGAGCGACGAAGATTTCTCACTCTCGCTGCTTGCGCCGCTCGGTTCCTGGGCTTCTAGAAAACGTCGCTCATCACCTTGATCGCTCGCACCAATCGCTTTCATAATATGTGTCTCGTCGCGCAGCTGACTACCGTGTTTATTCAAATATATGTCGACCTTTTTTTTTTTCTTTTTTTTATTTATTTATTTTTTTTTTTTTTCGGAAATCGTGACTAAAGAATTTCGACCTACATTCGCGACCAAATTTTGCGACCGTACCGGAGGCATGAAGCTATCGAGTCACCGAGCCGGCGTTGCCGTAGAGCTGCGCCGCTTCTTGTTTCCAAAAGCTTTTGTTAAACAACCGAAAACAACAGCGGTGGCCGATGCCGCTATCGCGCGCACCTCTTGGGGCATTGGATTTCGCCATCGCACCTCTAGCGTTCCCCTTGCTGGGCAATGGGGAAGGAGAGGAACGCGATGCGCCATGCACTTTGTCCTCCATCCTCGCAAACGCGCACAAAAAAAGAAAAAAAAAAAAAAGATGTTACTTTTGTTAGTTGCTTGAGGCGGCTCGGCTCGCGTGTTGCTCATGGCGACACGGCGGCTTTGTTTGCGTCTTTGTAGTTTGTCTTTCGTCGCTTCGCACCTTCTTTCGTTTCTTGTCGTCATTTTACAACGGTGTCAGTGAAGTATTGTGGCGGATTTGCGAGGATGTCTACCAAGCTGTGAAGTGATGTAAATAAAGGTTTCTTTCTTTCGCCCAAAATTTCCCCTGTTCTTAAAAATAAAAAAAAAGTCGACCTATATCTGAATTTTTTTTTTTTTATTCTCGGTGGGTCCAACAAATAGAGTTCGACCTATTTTCGAGTAAATACGGTAACTTTAATTTTTATTTTGGGTTACGTCGGACGTAACTCGAATGCTTGACAGTTACGTTGGGCGTAACTTTAATTTTTATTTCGGGTTCCGTCGGACGTAACGTTAGACACTGCGTTACACTTAAGAAAAATAGGGGCTGATGGTTCAATATAAACCAACCATTTGTGTTTAATTAAAGCGAATCACTGGCCTAAAAAAAATACTGCTGTCCTATAGGAATGTAGCGCTTCAGATAAATTTGTTAATTTTTGCTTTTAGTCTCTGCCCCACCAGATACAACATCTGGCCTAAAGCAGTGTTCCGGATCTCCTTCCAAGACCTCAGGCGGGTCGTCATTCAATCCAGGAGGCGGCGGCGTCTCATGGGCGTGTTGCTGGTGCTTCTTACTGGATGGTGCTACCGAGGGAAAAGTGGTCGTGCTTGGGAAAGGCAAGTATGGCCGCCGTAAGTATAGATATTGTTTCTACCTTTGCTCGAACCCACCTTTAAGAAATGCACAGTTCGCATGTGTGCATCTCTCAATGCTTCTACAGTCGGCTGTTAATATTTGGAGTGCTCCAACTCTGTCAGCGCTAGTTTCTCTAGATTATGCAAATGGGATGCAACACTAAACCACATATGCTCTCGCAACAAACAGTGCTCTGCTGAAGCACGCACTGTAGAATCTACTCTGGCTTTATAATGCAGCACAAAATAGTTGACGCCAAGTATAGCTACTTTTGTGACTCCGTTTTACCAAAAGCTCTGCCGAAAAAAACTTGCCACCTTATAGGTAGTGCAAAAGAACCTCGCGTGCCTAACCTGGAGAAGGGCATTTTTTTCATAGGTCAATTTTTTCTTAAACCAATACCTTCAGCCTCCTTGAAATGTTAACATCATGTGACACTCAGAAGAACAGTAAACCCCTTAATGTTGGCGAACCTTTAATTTTCGCGGCCTTTAATTTTGCGGAATTCAGTGACTGCGATTATGACCTCTGTGACCGATTCAAGAAGAAATAGGGGCCACCAAGATAAGGGGGTTTTACTGTCCATCAGAGGAGAGAGGAAGTTACCTTTGTTTGTATGCAAGAGTAAAACCAACAACAACAATCATGGTGCCGACACTTTGTGAGCCTATCTGTGTCTATTGAATGATACAAATTTTGTTTTTGTTCGTTAAAAATTGTTGCCTGTCCACTGTGGGATGTCGTCTTCAACATGAGCAGTGGTTTTCCTCTGAAGCAGGCAGCATGGACGCGTGCCGCAGCACAACATAGTTTATTTGCAGGTGGTACCGCAGTTTGAAGGATGGTTCGCACAATATGGGTGAATCGCAATTCAATGTTCTACCTCGGGCGTAGACAAGATTTGCTCATTCTAAATCATTTTGTCTACAAATCGGGAACTTGCAACGAATGTACCCGCATGGTTGGAAGGGCCAGACAAGCCTTGCGAGCGCTTCGTTTTCTAGCCTCTCAGTCCTGAACCTACTCACGCACCACATGTGTAGATGTTCCGGTACGTGGGAGCACTTATTTGGAAAATGGTGAATGGCAACTGTTGTTATCTTTAAGGTGGACTGCATATTTGCAGTACTTTTCCTCACTTAAAAATATGTCTTACTAAAAATATGTAGCATAGCCGATGACAAAAAGAGAATGGCTGGGCGTCCTCCAGCACATGCTTGTGCTTTTCACCCCGCTTTAGACAGATGTGCTCGCTCCAGGCTCATCAGGCGCTGAAACGTCATCGAAGGTAGCAGACGGGCTGGAGGTCGAACAACGGAGACTTCTTCCTGCCTTTCTGATGGTGTCAGTGAGCATGTACTTCTATACTCTAACTTAGCTTAACCTGCACAGAGCTGAGTAGAATAGGCTTGGCAAGTGCCCTTATTGCATATGCATTTGTACAGCTGAGGCACTTTCTAAATCAAGAACATTGTGTACCTTACCTTCAAAAACACATCATTTTGGGGGTGCAAAAGGAATTCTAAGGCATATTTTTGTTTGTATTGTCCTATTACGCATCGACTCCTTCAACTTAATGCGGAGTCGACCCAGCCTCTTGAAAAATTTAATGCTTGCCAGGTAATTGTTTTGCATTTAGTTGATATATCAGTATTCAGTTAGGTATCCCAAGTCATTAGTCGTTGAGGTGGAGTCTCTCTGTAAGTCAGTCATGTTTAACAGTCATAGAAATGCTTGTCAAATAATGGCACTGTCGAGGACATGTATTCAGCTCGAACAATCGCTGGGCACAAGCTGGTCGTGTGGTTACAGGCAGCAAACATCCTGGTTGGAACGTCCTATTTCGCAATGTACTGCAGACTAAATGAGGGCCCCACTCATAAACGTCTATACTTTTAGTCTCTTTAAGCTGGACCACTTTTGAAACTACAAGCCTTTGCAGCAAAAACAGCATGACGCATGATTATAAGCTCGACGTACCATGGCGTCCAACTAGAAGGTCACATGGCTTGCTTTGTGCACTGAATTTGCAAGGATGGCTTGAAGCTTCTGTCGTGGTTAACTTTAAGCTGAGATAGTTTAAAATAATGCTCTCAGTTTTTAGTGTTGCCCGGCATGGTTAACAAGTTGGTGATATAGCGCTGCATTGAAAAGTCTGTGCATTCATGACTGTATCACCTTATGAATGCAAGCTACCTATTAAACTCTTCGTTTTTCAGAGAAATGAAATGCACTTTGCTTCCAATTGCACCTGCTTCTGTAACTTCATGGTATGAAGCACCTTATGGCTGCAAGCTCTGACCAATCTTGTTCTGTGGTCTGCGCAGGCCCATATGAGGGAGTCACTCCGAGAGCCTCACCAGAGTTTCCTGCCCGTGGTCGTTCTAAATGTTTTTGTTGTAGGTATGCATCCTTTCTGTCTTTCCCTTAATTGTACTCAAACGTCTTCTTTTCATTGTTGCCGATTTGCCTCAAAATTGGTTAAGCACACAAATGCACGCTGTACAACTGTATTGTACATATTTTTTCCAAGGTAACTTTTCTTTGCCAAAGTTAGATTTTTTTATGAAGGTTAGTCTTTTTTGTTTTTATTTTCAAATTTATGTGAGTTTCCATGGGCAACACTAAAACGTTATGCCAGAAGCAAGGACAAGTTCACTGCTCTAATTTGTTCTCAACTGATTGCAAGAAATTTCGTTAATGTCGTGAAACCTCCTTCCAGCGCTTGCTTTGCAGCATAAAAAAAAATTATACATAGGACATACTCTGTTTCTTAAACTGCTTGCTCATTCTGCAGGTCTGCCTGCCATAGATGTCGTGCTACTGGAGAGCAGGCGAATTCGATTGCTGGTTTTGCCATTGCTTTTTTTTTTTAGACATTGTCTTAGTAGTTCTTGTAAATTTGGAGATTTTCCTAAAAAGCAAGCCGGGAAGAATATTTAGTTTAGTTAGGAAGCTGAAAATAATGATTTAGTACCCCTTTGTCACTAAAATAGATACTGTGTGCCGCTGTTAGTGTCAAGCCGAGATCCACGCTTTTTTGGCATTTTGCTCAGAGTGGTACCCATTCTTATTCGTTAGCCTCTTGGTGTGCCAACTAAACTCTTTGTATACAGACACCTGCCCTCTGCTGGTACACTCTACCCTCATGTTCAGCGAGTGTATGAACCGGAGTTGTATCCACAGTCGACACTCGCTGAGCACGAGGGTAGGAAAATCTTTCCATTGCAGCAGAGCCACATATGGGGAGAGTCTGGCAGTCTATGATTTCGCTGCCGTAACGTCTCCCTTCCGAGTGAGCTGATCAGCCCGCGGCACAGAGCAAGAGGCGTGAGCGCATGCGCGTGAACTCTAGGCTGCTCCCAGCTGAGCGGGGAGGGCCGCCATTTTCATTCATTCGCCCGGCATGGGATCGATATTCAAATTTCGGTTCTTTCCTTTTATTTGGCAGGCTCTGGCAATAAAATGATATAGTGTTATTCCTCGGTGGCTTAAAAACCTAAAGAAAGAAGTTCCTCCATGTTTGAACGCACTTTTATTTAGGCAAAAAAAAATAAATAAGCCCGTAGCAGACGACACGTAGCCTCAACAGTGCTCCGTGCAGACAGCTTTGCGTCAAAATGGTGGTCGTCTCCTCTTTGTTTCTCTGCTGCCTTCTCTCTCCCTCCTTCGGCGTTCTCCTCCCTTTCCTCCTCTCCGGCGCCTTCGTTGCCACACCCGCTGGCTAAACTCTCCCACTATACGGCTTTGCATTGCAGTAGTAGTTTTATTTGTAGTCTTTACAGTTGAATGTGAATATTTGACAGAAGTCTCAGGTTGGGGCGAAAGGGGGTTAAATGAATGCATTTGATCATTCACCTAAATTCGGTACCCATCATTTTAACGCCTACGTAGCTTTGTCCTGGGGGGTGACTATGACTAAAATAAGAGGATCTATGTGCTGATCACGAAAGAATATGCTAGCCATTCTAATGTAGCTCTGCCAAGTACTTGATTGTGATATGTTTTTATTTTCAGCTACTTGGGTGCCTCAAGATCTGGAGATCCTAGTGGCCACAAGCTTGGACTCAATCTTTTTCTGTGGTCTGGGCAGGACCATGGGGGAGGTAATCCCAGCAACAAGAGCATCGCAGTATCTCCCTGGCTGTGACTTTCGGTCTGCGTCACGACAGGGGAGTCCTCGTGCCACCAGGTGTTAGGTATGCCACTTGAAATAAGCATTTTTCTTACCTATTAATAGAACAGCAAAAGCACTACTAAGCCTAAAATGAAAAAAAACATATTCAAATCTTGGGTTGGATGAAATTCCAATTACAAAAAGGAGTCTGCAGACATGATTAACATGTGAACTTAAAGCCCGCGGATGTAGGTTCGACGGTGTCACAGAAATAACTTCCCGCAGATCGCCTTGCTCGTGCTATACCCAAACAAAATCTTAAAATAATCATTGTGTTTCGTTGGTGTCATCAATCTTATGTCCCTACCACACTCACCAGTCGGGACATGTGAAATATAAAAAAACAGGAACTTGCACATTGTCAGCTCTGCAAAGATTTATATAGTAAACAGAGCATAGCACGTTCAGCTTAAGAAAAAAATTCAGTGCAGGCCTATATTCATGGTTCACATATGTGTAATTGCTCTTTATAATGAAGTGAAAACTGCTTAAGTTCTGGCCCACTACAGGCTTTCTATTAGTGTTAAAAAGTGCGGTAGAAAATATGATTGCGCTTGGAAGACGGGGACATAGGAAGGACAGACACAACAGAGCGCTAACTTTCAACTGATTTAATTCAAGAACCTCAGCGTAGAAACGGACTGTGTCACCGCACCACATCTCAACCAATCCGTGGCCCTGCCACGGACCGCAAGTACGCCAAATCCTTATCCGCCAAGTCAATTGACGCCACACTGACACAACTTGTGCCGGAACTATTTATAGTGTCAGCCTCCATAATCTTGCTAACAGTCCTATCTTTGTGCCTCTCAAGAACAATAGACGAAACAAATAATGGTTTGCACCCGCAGTCATGACAGTGACACGACAGATCATGACTGCGAGTGCAAACCATTATTTGCTCAGTCTACTGTTCTTGCTAGGCACAAAGATATGACTGTTAGAGAGATTATGGAGGCTGATGCTATAAATAGTTCCGGCACGTGTTGTGTCAGTGTGGCGTCAATTGACTTGGCGGATAAGGAGTTGGCGTACTTGCGGTCCGTGGCAGGGCCACGGATTGGTTGAGATGTGGTGCGGTGACGCAGTGTGTTTCTACGCCGAGGTTCTTGAATTAAATCAGTTGAAAGTTAGCACTCTGTGGTGTCTGTCCTTCCTATGTCCCCGTCTTCAAAGCACAATCATGTTTTCTAACGTACCGTACCAACTTGCCCAACAATCAGCACTTGCTAAAAAGTGCTATTGTGTTTTAAGCAGCTCGCACCAAATATTTTCTTGAAATACATAGGTTCATGGAAATTATTATGTAGATGTTGGCAGACAGTCATGGTGAGGCCAATCTTTAATGCCAAGTGGTCCACTTATTCAGAGTTAATTGAGTTTGTAAATATTGTAGGTCGCAAATTAAATTTTTATGGTACGCAATGGGCACAATCATCCGTAATGACTAGCTCTACCTAGGGGAACTTCATACGTTTACTACGGCAAGATGGTTTCGAAAAACAAAATATTTAGTTTATTCAACTCCTGCACTAACCTTGTCTTTAGAAACTTCTTATATTCTTTGCGATGCTGAGATAAGATTCTGGAAATAGTTTTTCTAGAACTACTCTAGATATTTCCAGTTCATAATTTTTCTCGCAAAGCATTCGAGAGAGCCAAACCCTGTAATGTACGGAGGGAACTCACAGAATGATGCGACTGACAGTTTGGAACATTCGGCACTGTAACAGTAATAATGACATGTCACTTATGTAATGTTCATTATCGCAGATCAAACTGCTTTTCCGTCTACACTCATTTTCAGTAGACTCATTCAGCGAACTCCCACCTAGGACTGCAGCGCTGGGTTCTGCAAAGTAATTTGAATGAATATAGATGCAACAGGTTTCTTTGAGCGTGCGTCTAACACATATTCTTCATATTGAATCTGCTAACTGTATTCATGTCCATGTCCATAATTCCACATTCCAGCTTATTTTTATTTTGACATTTGAGTTTTCTTCAGTACTTTTCTCAACATCTGTGCTTGCTGAGCCGTACTCAAGTCCATACATCTTGTCTTTCGCTATTACATTAATATATTAAACTGTTGATGCCGAGTGAGAATTCAAGGTACCGAATTTGTCGTGCGAGCTAAATAAGAACCAATAAAAAGCTCTACAAAGGAAATTTTGTTAAAGGATGCTGTATGGGCATTAGAATAGCACATGCCATGCTAAAAAAAAAAATACAAATTCTTGTTAGGTATGCGAGGATGACAGTGCTGTGCTGTTTCTGATGTGTCACAAAAAAAAAAATCAGTGCCATACAGTGTTCCTTATGGAAGTACAAACTGTTGAATTCGAAGCCCAGAAGTTTTATTCAAGAATGTTCCTCAATACAAATGTATTTAGAGATCTGAGCCACTGACTCATACATGACTATGTGGCAAACATTAATTTTCATGTGGATTATAGTTTACAAGGTCTAGTCTGCATTGATTTATTGCATTCATGCTGAAACTGGGAGGGGTTCTCTGGGTATGAATAAAGAGATAAACATTTCTTGAAATCAAAACATTTGAGAACGGACAAAAGGAAGGATCTGAGAACGGTATCTTAGATTCTCTTCTTTTTCTTACAGTATCTCTAATGTTCACTTTATTTCACCTGATGCATTTAGTTTTTAGCGCAGCTCTTAGCACCCGTTTCCGCGTTTCGCGGCGTCGCTGTCGGCGTAACCACCCAACTAAACTTGGCAGGAAATTGAATTAATGTTGTGGTCATGTGACGTTAATATTTCCGCTAAGTCTAGCTGAGAAACTGAATTTTTTTATGGCTGACGTGACACGGTCATGCGACGTCATTTTCCCTGCTACTTTTAGCGGAAAAACTGCATTTGTGTTGAGGTCATGTGACATCAATTTCTGCGCTAAATTTAGTGGGAAACTTAACCAGCTAAATTTAGTGGGGAAATTTTCCCGCTAAATTCAGGGAAGTTTCCTGCTAAATGGGAGGGAGCAGAAGAGGAGGAGGGGAGGGGGAGGAGGGGCATACCTTCCCATCCTCCTCTTCAAGATCTGTGCTCTAATTTCACGTTACAGAGAATTGTAAACGTCTCATATTTCATCTCATGTTTATTCAACTTTTATATTGCAGGTGCGCTCGCAGCACAAATCTGGGTTGTGCTGATCCTCTACGCACAAGTTAGGAACTCCTGAGTGGCAAGAGTGGGAGTTTGGTCTGACAGCTCAAGGGACACCATTGTTCAGTATTGAATTTTTAATAATCTTCTTTTAAGCAAAGTTAAGCTTTGCTGCATGCAGTTCTTGTAAAAATAAATACCTGCAACCAAATTTATCAGGTCACGACATTTCGCCTCTGCTCTTAGTGGTCCTGGTGAGCCTCGGATAAGAGCTTACTGGTGTGCAAACACCATGCTTGTTTGAAACCACTCACTGATGTAGAGACTCGCTGACATCCAGCATTCCAATGAAACGCTGGATGTCCACAAGTCTTTCTTGAACAATGCAAGCGGGGAAGGAACCATACAATCGTATCGTATTGGGGGACATTCTACAGAGTTTTTTTTTCTATGTTTTACAGATTTTTTTAAAAAAGCCGTAAAAGCTACATTTACGCGGTCTGTGCACGTGAGTTATATGGCCAGGGCGGCATAGTATAAAAGGCTAATTTGTAATGATCCGTCGGCTTATTACAGAGATGTGCCAGACTTCTTTCAGAAAACTAGATGGAGGTTCATTCTAGCGTAGTTTTATCCCGCGAATCTGAATATCCCGTTCGTTTTCCTCAAAGATATAACTAAACGTGAGAAAACACAAAAAACATCCCACCAACAGTGACATCGTAAGAAGACCTTTCGGCCGCCAAGCGTGTGTCGCTTAAGGGCCGCGCGTCCAATCGCAAGTTTTCTAGGTATATTCTCCGGCACTGGCACCAGTCGTGACACATTTTTCTGCCCTTTTAAAAAATAGCATGTGCGTGCATAGCTTTGATAGGCGCTGAAGATGCGTGAACAAAGATTTTGAAAGCTGCTGTTGTGACGTCGCTCTCTAGGGAGGTGCTTTCACAGCGCTTTAAAAATGACTATGCAGCCTTGATTAATTAAATTAGCAAATAATTTTGATATTTGAGATTCTGGAGGTCGAATGAAGAAGATTTAAAAGTGTTTTCTCAAATACAAAACTGCTTCAGCCTCTCTCTAAGTATAGTATGTTCGTGAAATTTTTAATCAGTGAAAATAGACCCATGGTTCCAATTAGAAACCTGTTAAGCATCATCAAAACACACTAAATCAATTTTCTTTGTAAAGATATAAGACGAGTAGCATTTTATGGCGTTATAAAAAAATGGTCAATTTGGATGCATTTCCAGACTTCGGTTTCTTACCAGAGCGCATCTTTGCACCTGCGGTCCAGCTGCCCGGTGACCGCAGTGCGAAGCCGCCCCCTCGCCTCCCTCGTAGGATGAAGGGAAGCAAGGCGCATGTGTGTTGCGTGTCTATGCCCCTGGGGAACAGGACCGTGGGCGCAGAGATGAGCTCTGATAAGAAACTGAAACCTAGAAACTCGTCCAAATAAAGCTTTTTACAGAATGCATAAAACGCTACCCCTGAATTATATCCTTCTAAAAAAAACTTGATTTTGTGGTTTTCAATGACTCGGCAAGTTTCTAATTGAAACCATATTTTCATTTTCACTAATTAAAAAGTTGATTAACAAATTGTATTTAATTATCTGACTGATCGTTACGACTAGGTCCCTATACTACGTACGCCTGGCCGTATAACTCGCCTGCACAAACCGCATTAATATAGCTTTCACGACCTTTCTAAACATATATGTAAAGCTTAAAACTAAATCGCCCTGTACAACAGTGAAAAGGCGAAACCAACACGCTGGAGCCATATGGCTCCACCATGCTGGTATCGCCTTTTTGCTGGTATAGGATGTCCCATATTACGTTATGCATGTATGGTTCCGTCCGCCTACATGGTTCCGCCTATATCCACTACGCTGGTATAGGATGTCCCATAATACGACACGCTTGTATGGTTCCGCCCACCTGTATCGTTCCGCCTTTTTCCACTATACTGGAGCCGCCTTTTTCGCTTGTATAGGATGTCCCATATTACGGTTACGCTTGTATGAGCCTTTTCCGTCATCTTTCCATCATCGAGATTTTCCAACAGGGCGGGTCACCAAAAACTTCAAAATACGTAAATGTTAGAAAGACTTCAGCACGTGGAAAGCGCTAAACTTACCAAATGTTCAACAACAGCAAGGCTGAGGATGCGAACTCGTGAACGATCAGATTATCATCTGCGCTCTCAGCGTGCGCGACTCCCATTCGCGTTCTGTACGAAGTGTAAAAAAAACAACCAAAAAAAAAATGACTTCGATCAGTCCAGGATTGCAAGTAAAAACTGCAACGTCGGGGAAAAATCTAGCAATAAAAGTTGCTTCGGTGCTCCTTGAGCAGTGTGTAAAAAATCAGGTCTTATCGAATGCCTTTGGAATTTACCGAATTGAATGTTCCGTACCCCACAACGTGCGGTTATTTTTCGGATCACGGAGCACGTCTAGACGGTGGTTTTAAAAGCGCAAAGGACTAAGAAGAGAAGGAGGGGACAGGACAGAGCTCTGTCCTGTCCCCTCCTTCTCTTCTTAGTCCTTTGCGCTTTTAAATCCACCGTCTTGATGTTCAACCAACTAGCCCCCCAATTAGTTCTGATACCGAGCACGTATTCTCAATATCCGTGACCAATAGCACCTGCGTGCGCTTTGGTGCGAAGGGTTTGCCTGTAAGTGAGCTTTAATTTCGAGCATCGTCAATCGCCCAGTCCTTCCTTATTTCGCAGTGATTGGCTGCCCGGGTGTTCCGTAGGAAAGTGAACCTAAACGCGTCCTTCGAGCGAGCGAGCTAACCATATCTGAGAGTTTTAAAGTCACCAACAACCTAAAAAACACATAGAGCGACGAGTACCGTACATCTCCCTGTCGCTGAGCAACAAATCAGGGTGAACGCTTGGCCTATAAGAAAGCCGAGGTATGAATTACGAAACCAGAATCGCGAACACAATACTCCGCACACTGAGTATTTTTTCTTTTTTTTTTGCTTTTTGTTTTTAGGAATTACGGCTAATGATTTTATTCGACCGAATAGCGACACAAGATACCAAGAGCCTTGGCGCGAGCATTTTGTTTAGTAGGTATCGTGATCAACGCGACAGGAATTCGGTCTACTAAAACCTTTTGACTCATTATTGTCTGGTCTCCTATGATGGAATTTTCTGTTTTTTTGCTTGTAATCTGTTGCGTTACTTTTTCCGCGTTTATTTTAAGATGTTACGGAGGATCCTTGCACTCACTCCCGGCCATACCCGAGGCCGACGAACCTGAAGAAAACAGAAGTCCCGAGATCTCGACTCGAGCCCAAACAGGATGTTCAGATATCGACACGAGCATCACCGGGCACTCGTGTACGGTCGGGTTCGGGTGTTCATGGTTTTCTGACCCCGCGCAGATCGTTTGTACGTAAAAAAAAAACTAAACTATTGAGCTGGTATTGAAACCGCGAAGTAAGCTTTCAGCTAGTGTTGGTGTCGTTCAAGAGCCACCAGGGAACACATATATCACTACTGCCGACAACTATAACCATTGAAAGTTTTGAGAAATGTAGGGTTCGTCGAGTCCAGAGCAGCCGCGTATCACTCCACTGCCCATAAATCTGCAGTATTTGATGAATGCGTCATTCAGGAACAAATAACGACGCCAGATACGAGACCATAACATGCAACTTAAGCTGTCGGTTTCCGAACATAGTCAGAAGTCAAAATCAAAACTCTAACTCCTAAAATATTCAACTTTAAGGACCTGCAATAAAAAGTCTGATATGTCTATTCTCACAAATAAAATAAATTGCGAATTACTGTTTTTAAGCAAATACAAAAATGAATAGTGAAATCAAACTCTTAACCGAAAAAGAGAACAATGGTCGAGATTACTCCTTGCAAATGCGCGACAAATATGCATACGCGGTGGTCCTTTGTCGGCCAATAAAATAAATTAAAATATATAAAAATAGGTAATCGAAATCACTGCGAATATATCCAGCAGACGGATTACACAACCCTTTTCGACGGAATACAAAACCTTCACAACTTGGAACATTTATGGCATCGCTGTTGGAAAATTTCGATGTTGGAAAGATGATGGAAAAGGCTCATACAAGCGTAACCGTAATATGGGACATCCTATACAAGCGAAACCTCGGCTCCAGTATAGTGGAATACGTCGGAACGATACAGGTAGGCGGAACCATACAAGCGTGTCGTATTATGGGACATCCTATACCAGAGTAGTGGATTATGGCGGAACCATGTAGGCGGACGGAACCATACATGCATGACGTAATATGGGACATCCTATACCAGCGAAAAGGCGATACCAGCATGGTGGAGCCATATGGCTCCAACATGCTGGTTTCGCCTTGTCACTGTTGTACAGGGCGATTTAGTTTTAAGCTTTACATATATGTTTAGAAAGGTCGTGAAAGCTAAATCAATGGGGTTTGTCCAGGCGAGTTATACGGCCAGGCGTACGTAGTGTAGGGACCTAATCGTAACGATCAGTCAGATAATTAAATACAATTTGTTAATTAACTTTTTAATTAGTGAAAATGAAAATATGGTTTCAATTAGAAACTTGCCGAGTCATTGAAAACCACAAAATCAACTCATTTTAGAAGGATATAATGCAGGGGTAGCCTTTTACGCGTTCTGTAAAAACGCTTTATTTGGACGAGTTTCTAGGTTTCAGTTCCTTATCAGAGCTCATCTCTGCGCCCAAGGTCCTGTTCCCCCTTAGACACGCAACTCACGTGCACAGACCGCATAAATGTAGCTTTTACGGCATTTTTAAAAATATCTGAAAAACATACAAATAAACACTCTCTAGAATGTCCCCGAATTCGATACGATTGTATGGTTCCTTTCCCGCTTGCATTGTTCAAGAAAGACTTGTGGACATCCAGCGTTTCATTGGAATGCTGGATGTCAGCGAGTCTCTACATCAGTGAGTGGTCTCAAACAAGCATGATGTTTGCACACCAGAAAGCTCTTATCCGAGGCTCACCAGAAGCACTAAGAGCAGAGGCAAAATGTCGTGACGTGGTAAAATTGGTTGCAGCTATTTATTTTTAGAAGACCTGCATGCAGCAAAGCTTAACTTTGCTCAAAAGAAGATAATTAAAAATTCAATACTGAACAATGGTGTCCCTTGAGCTGTCAGGCCAAACTCCCACTCTTGCCACTCAGGAGTTCCTAACTTGTGCGTAGAGGATCAGCACAACCCAGATTTGTGCTGCAAGCGCACCTGCAATATAAAAGTTGAATAAACATGAGATGAAATATGAGACGTTTACAATTCTCTGTAATGTGAAATTAGAGCACAGATCTTGAACAGGAGGATGGGAGGGTATGACCCCCCACCCCCTAACCCTCCTACTCTTCTGCTCCCTCCCATTTAGCGGGAAATTTCCCTGATTTTAGCGGGAAAATTTGCCCACTAAATTTAGCGGGTTAAGTTTTCCATTAAATTTAGCGCGAAAATTGATGTCACATGACCTCAACACAAATGCAGTTTTCCTGCTAAAAGTAGCGGGGAAAATGACGTCGCACGACCGTGTCATGTAATCCATAAAAAATTCAGTTTCTCAGCTAGACTTAGCGGAAATATTAACGTCACATGACCGCAACATAAATTCAATTTCCTGCCAAGTTTAGTTGGGCGGTTATGCCGACAGCAACGCCGCAAAGTGCGGAAACGGGTGCTAAGAGCTGCGCTAAAAAAACTAAATGCATCAGGTGAAATAAAGTGAAAATTAGAGATAAGAAAAAGAAAAGAGAATCTAAGATCAGGTTCTCAGATCCTTCCTTTTGTCCGTTCTCAAATGTTTTGATTTCAAGAAATGTTTATATCTTTATTCATACCCAAAGAACCCCTCCCAGTTTCAGCATGAATGCAATAAATCAATGCAGACTAGACCTTGTAAACTATAATGCACATGAAAATGAATGTTCGCCACATAGTCATGTATGAGTCAGTGGCTCAGATCTCTAAATACATTTGTATTGAGAAACATTCTTGAATAAAACTTCTGGGCTTTGAATTCGACAGTTTGTACTTCCATAAGGAACACTGTATGGCACTGATTTTTTTTGCGACACATCAGAAACAGCACAGCAGTGTCATCCTTGCCTACCTAACAAGAATTTGTATTTTTTTTTAGCATGGCATGTGCTATTCTAATGCTTATACAGCCTTCTTTAACAAAATTTCCTTTGTAGAGCTTTCTATTGGTTCTTATTTAACTCGCATGACAGATTCGGTACCTTGAATTCTCACTCGGCATCAACAGTTTTATATATTAATGTAATAGGGAAAGACAAGATGTATGGTCTTGAGTACGGCTCAACAAGCACAGATGTTGAGAAAAGTACTGAAGAAAACTCAAACGTCAAAATAAAAATAAGCTGGAATGTGGATACATTTAAGGACACGGTCATAAATACAGTAGCAGATTCAATGTGAAGAATACGTGTTAGACGCACATTTAAAGAAACCTGTTGCATCTATATTCATTCAAATTACTTCGCAGAACCCAGCGCTGCAGTCTCGGGTGCGAGTTCGCTGAATGAGTCCACTGAAAATGA
Source organism: Ixodes scapularis (assembly GCF_016920785.2). NCBI lineage: Eukaryota > Metazoa > Arthropoda > Arachnida > Ixodida > Ixodidae > Ixodes > Ixodes scapularis. The sequence continues at coordinate 182,338 of NW_024610246.1, read as the reverse complement.
GTGCAGACGGAAAAAGCAGTTTGATCTGCGAAAATGAGCATTACATTGGCAAGTGACATGGCATTATTACTGTTACAGTGCCGAATGTTTCAAACTGCCAGTCGCATCATTCTGCGAGTTCCATCCGTATATTACAGGGTTTGGCTCTCTCGAATGCTTGGCGAGAAAAATTATGAACTGGAAATGTCTAGCGTAGTTCTAGAAAAACTACTTCCAGAATCCTAACTCAGCATCGTAAAGAATATAAAAAGTTTCTAGAGAGAAGGTTAGTGCAGGAGTTGAATAAACTAAATACTTAGTTTTGCGAAACCATCTTGCCGTAGTAAACGTATAAAGTTCCCCTAGGTAGAGCTAGTCATTACGGATGATTGTGCCCATTGCATACCATAAAAATTTAATTTGCGACCTACAATATTTACAGACTCAACCAACTCTGAATAAGTTGAACACTTGGCACTAAAGATTGGTCTCACAATGACTGTCTGCAAACATCCACACAATAATTTCCATAAACCTATGCATTTCAAGAAAATATTTGGAGCGAGCTGTTTAAACTGCCATAACACTTTTTAACACTAATAGAAAGCCTGTAGTGGGCCACAACTTCAGCAGTTTTTACTTCATTATGAAGGGCAGTAACAAATATGTGAACCTTAAAACTAGGCCTGCACTGAATTGCTTTCTTAAGTTGAACGTGCTATGCTCGGTTCAATATATTATCTTTGCAGAGCTGACAATGTACAAGTTCCCATTTTTTTATATTTCAAATCTCCCGACTGCTGGGTGGGGTAGGTACATAAGATTGATGACACCAACGTAACACAATGATTATTTTAAGAATTTGTTTGGGTATAGCACTAGCGAAGCCATCTGCCGGAAGTTATTTCTGTGACTCCGTCGAACCTACATCCGTGGGCTTTAAGTTCACATGTGAATCATGTCTGCAGACGCCTTTTTGTAATTGGAACTCCATCCAACCCGAGATTTCAATGTTTTTTGCATTTTAGGCTTAGCAGTGCTTTTGCTGTTTCACTTCAAGAATAGGTAAGAATGCTTATTTCGAGTAGCATACCTAACACTTGGTGGCATGAGGACTCCCTTGTCGTGATGCTAATCGAAAGTCACAAGCAGGGAGATACTGTGATGCTCTTGTTGCTGGGATTACCTCCCCCATGGTCCTGGCCGGACCACAGAAGAAGATTGAGTCCAAGCTTGTGGCCACTAGGATCCCCAGATCTTGAGGCAACCAAGTAGCTGGAAATAAAAACAAATCACAATCAAGTACTTGGCAGAGCTACATTAGAATGGCTAGCATATTCTTTCGTGATCAACACATAGATCCTTTTGCTTTTATACTTTGTACTTGTACCTATTAAAAAACTGCTCCTTCACAGCCACAGTCATAGACACACCCCAGGACAAGGCCACACAGGCATTGAAATGATGGGTACTGAATTAAGGCGAATGATCAAATGCATTCATTTAACCCTCTTTCACCCCAACCTGGGAGATTTCTGTCAAATATTCACATTTAACTCTAAAGACTATAAAAAAAAACTACTATTGCAATGCAGAGCCGTATAGTGGGAGAGTTTAGCCAGTGGGTGTGGTGACAAAGGAGGCGGAAAGAAGGAAATGGAGGAGAGCGCCGAAGGAGGGAGAGAGAAGGCCACAAAAAGGAGACGACCGCTATTTTGACGCAACGCTGTTGGCGCGGAGCACTGCTGAGGCTATGTGTCGTCTGCTACTGGCTTAATTCATTTTTGCCGTTATAAAACTTTGAGTTTAAACATGGAGAAACTTCTTTCTTTAGGTTTTTAAGCCACCGAGGAATAACACTATATTATTTTATTGCCAGAGCCTGCCAAATAAAAGCAAAGGGCAGGTGTCTGGATGGAAAGAGTTTAGTTGGTGCACCAAGAGGCTAACCAATAAAAATGGGTACCACTCTGCGCAAAATGCCTAAAAAGCGTGCACCTCTACTTGACACTAACAGCGGCATACACTATCTATTTTACTGACTAAAGGGTACTAGATCATTATTTTCAGCTAACTAGTCAAACTAGATATTCTTGGCGACTTGCTTTTTAGGAAAATTTTTAAATTTACAAGAACTATTAAGACAACGGCTAAAAAAAAGCAATGGCAAAACCAACAATCGAATTCGCCTGCTCTCCAGTAGCACGACATCTATAGAAGGCAGACCTGCAGAATGAGCAAGCAGTCTAAAAAAGAGTATGTCCCATGTATAATTTGTTTCCATGCTGCAAAGCAAGTGCTGGAAAGAGGTTTCACGACATTAACAAAATTTCTTGCAATCAGTTGAGAACAAGTTAGAGCAGTGAACTTGTCCTTGCCCTTGGCATAACGTCTTAGTGTTGCCCATGGAAACTCAAATAAATTTGTAAATAAAAACAAAAAAGACTAACCTTTATAAAAAAAATCTAACTTTCGCAAAGAAAAGTCATCTTGAACAAAATATGCGGGATACAGTTGTACAGCATCCATTTCTGTGCTGAACCAATTTTGAGGCAAATCTGCGACAATGAAAAGAAAATGCCCGAGTACATTAGGGAAAGACAGAAAGGATGCATACCTACAAGAAAAAAAATTTAGAACGACCACGGGCAGGAACCTCTGGTGAGGCTCTCCGAGTGACTCCCTGCAATGGGCCTGCGCAGACCAGAGAACAAGATCGGTCAGAGCTTGCAGCCATAAGGTGCTTCATACCATGAAGTTCCAGAAGTAGCTGCAATTGGAAGCAAAGTGCATTTCATTTCTCTGCAGAATGGAGAGTTTAATAGCTAGTATGCATTCATAAGGTGATACAGTCACGAATGCAGATTTTTCAATGCAGCACTATATCACCAAATTGTTAACCGTGCCGGGCAACACTAAAAACCGAGAGCATTATTCCAAACTATCTCAGTTTAAAGTTAACCACCGCAGAAGCTGCAAGCCATGTGACCTTCAAGTTGGACGCCATGGTACGTCGAGCTTATAATCATGTGTCACACTGTTTTTGCTGCAATGGCTTGTAGTGTCAAAAGTGGCCCAGCTTAAAGAGATGCAAAGTATAGACGTTTGTGAGTGGGGCCCTGACCTAGTCTTGAGCTACATTGCGAGGAAGGACGTTTCAACCGGGATGTTTGCTGCCCGTATCCACACAACCAGCTTGTGGACAGCGATTGCTCGAGCCGAGTACATGTCCTCGACAGTGCCATTATTTAACAAGCAGTTTTATGAATGTTAAACATGACTGACTTACAGAGAGACTGCATCTCAACGACTAATTACTTGGGATACCTAACTGAATACTGATATATTAACTGAATGCAAAACAAATTACCTGGCAGGCATTAAATTTATCAACAAGGTGGGTCGACTCCGCATTAAGTTGGAGTCGATGCGTCAGGCACGTAGCCAGGATTTCGTTTCAGGGGGGGGGCCCACTCATAACAAAATGCTGTATGAGGGGGAGGGGGGAGAGGAGGACCCATGCAAAATGGAAGATATCGGTGGGGGGGGGGGGGGGGGCCGGGCCTCATAAGCCTCCCCCTGGCTACGTGCCTGCGATGCGTAATAGGACAATACGAACAAAGATATGCCTTACAATTCCTTTTGCACCCCCAAAATGATGTGTTTTTGAAGGTAAGATACACAATGTTCTTGATTCAGAAAGTGCCCCAGCTGTACCTCGGCTATTCTACCTCAGCATATGCAGTAAGGGCACTCGCCAAGCCTATTCTCCTCAGCTCTGTGCAGGTTAAGCTAAGTTAGAGTATAGAGGTACACGCTCACTGACAGCATGAGAAAGGCAGGGAGAAGTCTCCGTTGTTCCACCACCAGCCCGTCTGCTACCTTCAATGACGTTTCAGCGCCTCATGAGCCTGGAGCGAGCACATCTGTCCAAAGTGGGGTGAAAAGCACAAGCACGTGTTGGAGGACGCCCAGCCATTCTCTTTTTGTCATCGGCTATTCTACATATTTTAGTATGACATATTTTTAAGTGAGAAAAAGTATTGCAAATATGCAGTCCAACTTTGACCATAATACAGAAGTCTGATAAAGATAACAGTTGCCATTCACCATTTCCCAAATAAGTGGTCCCATGTATTGGAACATCTACACATGTGGTGCGTGAGTGGTTTCAGGACTGAGACGCTAGAAAACGAAGCGCTCACAAGGCTTGTCTGGCCCTTCCAACCATGCGGGTACATTCATCGCAAATCCCCGATTTTTAGACAAAATGATTTAGAATGAGCAAATCTTGTCTACGCCCGAGGTAGAACATTGAATTGTGATTCCCCGATATTGTGCCAACCATCCTTCAACCTGCGGTACCACCTGCAAATGAACTATGTTGCGCTGCGGCACGCGTCCATGCTGCCTGCTTCAGGGAAAACCACTGCTCGTGTTGAAGACGACATCCCACAGTGTACAGGCAACAATGTTTAACGAACTAAAACAAAATTGATATCATTCAATAGACACAGATAGGCTCACAAAGTGTCGACACCATGATTGTTGTTGTTGGTTTTACTCTTGCATACAAACAAAAGTGACTTCCTCTTTCCTCCGATGTACAGTAAAACCCCCTTATCTTCGTGGCCCCTATTTCTTCTCGAATCGGTCACAGAGCACATAATCGCAGCCACTGAATTCTGCAAAATTAAAGGCCGCGAAAATTAAAGGTTCGCCAACATTAAAGAGTTTACTGTTCTTCCGTGTGTCACATGATGTTAACATTTCAAGGAGGCTGAAGGTATTGGTTTAAGAAAAAATTGACCTATAAAAAAAATGCCCTTCTCCAGGTTAGGCATGGGAGGTTCTTTTGCACTACCTATAAGGCGGCAAGTTTGTTTCGGCAGAGCTTTTGGTTAAACGGAGTCACAAAAGTAGCTATACTTGGAGTCAACTATTTTGTGCTGCATTATAAAGCTAGAGTAAATTCCACTGTGCTTCTGCACAGCACTGTTTGTTGTGAGAGCATATGTGGTTGAGTGTTGCATCCCATTTGCATGATCTAGAGAAACTAGCGCTAGCAGAGTTAGAGCACTCAAAAAAAAAAAAAAAACACAGCCGACTGTGGAAACATTGAGAGATGCACACATGCGAACTGTGCATTTCTTAAAAGTGGATTCGAGCAAAGGTAAAGACAATATTTTTACTTACGGCGGCCATACTTGCCTTTCCCAAGCATGACCACTTTTCCCTCGGTAGCACCATCCAGTAAGCAACAGCAACACGCCCATGAGACGCCGCCGCCTCATGGATTGAATGACGACCCGCCTGAGGTCTTGGAAGGAGATCCGGAACACTGCTTTAGGCCAGATGTGGTATCTGGAGGGGGCAGGGACTAAAAGTAAAAATTAACAAATTTATCTGAAGCGCTACATTCCTATAGCATAAACTCTAGGATAGCAGTATCTTTTTTTTTTTGAGGTCAGTGATGCATTTTAATTAAACACAAATGGTTGGTTTATATGATGAACCAGCAGCCCCTATTTTCCTTAAGTGTAACGGAGTGTCTAACGTTACGTCCGACGGAACCCGAAATAAAAATTAAAGTTACGCCCAACGTAACTGTCAAGCATTCGAGTTGCGTCCGACGGAACCCAAAATAAAAATTAAAGTTACCGTATTTACTCGAAAATAGGTCGAACCCTATTTATTGAATCCACCGAGAATAAAAAAAAAAAAAAATTCAAATACAGGTCGACCTTTTTTTTTTTTAGTTTTAAGAACAGGGGAAATTTTGGGCAAAAGAAAGAAACAAACCTTTATTTACATCACTCTCAGCTAAATCACGGGGCGATGCCAAAAAACTTCATCACCGTCAGAACTTCTGGACATGTCATCGTCGTCCGAAGCTTCTTCAGCTGGGTAGACATCCTCGCATATTCGCAGCAATACTTCACTGACACCGTTGTAAAATGACGACAGGAAACGAAAGAAGGTGCGAAGCGACGGAAGACAAACTACAAAGACGCAAGCAAAGCCGCCGTGTCGCCATGAGCAACACGCGAGCCGAGCCGCCTCAAGCAACTAACAAAAGTAACTTTTTTTTTTTTTTTTTTTTTTTTTTTTTGCGCGTTTGCAAGGATGGAGGGTAAAGTGCGTGGCGCATCGCGTTCCTCTCCTTCCCCGTTGCCCAGCAAGGGGAACGCTAGAGGCGCGATGTCGAAATCCGACGCCCGAGGAGCGGCACGGGCCACCGCGGGCGGCGAGCCATTGCGGTTACCAAAAGCTTTTTGAAACAAGAAGCGGCGCGGCTCTACGGCAACGCCGGCTCGGTGACTCGATAGCTTCATGCTTCCGGTAGGGTTGCAAAATTTGGTCGCGAATGCAGGTGTCGAAATTCTTTAGTCACAATTTCCGAAAAAAAGAAAAAAAAAAGGTCGACTTATATTCGAATAAACACGGCCGCGCGACGATACACACATTATGAAAGCGATTGGTGCGAGCGACCAAGGCGATGAGCGACGTTTTCTAGAAGCCCAAGAACCGAGCGGCGCAAGCAGCGGGAGTGAGAAATCTTCGTCGCTCGGCGCCGGCACTCGTAGCTTCTCGCCGTCGCTCGTCTCGTTGATCGCTATATTGCTTATATGCCGTTCAGAAAGGCGCTCTAAGTGCTTAACATTGCATTGGGACCAGCCTCGCATCCAACCGTAACCAGTCGACTTTCTTTAAAGCCGCACAGGTAGAAGTTAACATCGTACATACATCGTTTTCAAGCATGGCTCCTCGTTCATTGCTCGATTTACTCCTCGTTCATTGCTCGATTTACATTTGCGGTAAATGACAAACCGCAATGAAGCACAATTATTCTAGTTCAAAATTGTCACGAACACTTAGCACGCATGCTTACACTGTAGCGCACCAAACGTAATTTAAAAGTAGAACGAAAACGGGACGAGATTCGCTTACCGTTTCACGGAGACAGACGCCTTCGGATCCCAGGCCTAAAGAACTCGGAAGTCGCCGGCGGTCCGGAGATCGGACGAGGCGAGCCGACCGCGCTGACCCAGGCCGACCACACCTGGTTGAACTATGAGAGGCGCCGTCGAGTTTAGAACCAGAGACGCAGTAGAAACGGACCGCAAAACATCTGTCCCGTAACCGTAAACCAGCCAACGAACCACATCGCGCTATCTTCGCCATTGTTCGCCATCTCCGCGACGACCGGAAGAGGAAGCCGCGAAGTTAGAAAAGCCGCGGCAGCGGAAGCACCGAAGCCACTGGGCGGAAGCCTTGAGTTTCGGTTTCGGTTTTCTCCAACGCCGGCTACGGTCGCTACGGTTGCGGGCTGGTGAGTTTGTGGCTGGTTGCGAGGACGCGAGGGGCCACGAAAAGACGCCGAGTTTGCCGAGTACGAGCAACGGGCCGTTTGCCGCTGTCGACCGGCGATGCGGTATCCGCGGCTTGGTGTTACGATCGGTTTCTTGCCGTGCACGTTAACTCAAAGCTCGAAGTTCCGCAGTTCCGTTCCGGCACCAGCCGCACCACGTTTTCCGGTGCATCGCACGTGGAGTCCTTTCGACGCATTCAGTGAAAGTAAAGATCGTGTCCGCTGTCTTCGGTGCTGTGGAAGAAGTTGCGAGACGGAAGAAGCATCAAAACCAAGGCGTTTAGGACTCCAGGTCGGGTCGCCGGTTCACTCTGAACGAGAGGCGACGTGTGTGCGCACGCTTTGAGGAAGCCTCCGCGTTTCGCCGCGCCAGACCTCGCCGATCGCGACCGGACCAACCGGACCCCGAGTCCGAGAGGCTCTTGCGCAGCCAGGAACGGCACCGAAGTAGGAGCTGCTCGTTCTGCGCTACCATGCAGTGCTCTACAGTGCTCGGAGCTCTCGGTGTCATTCGTGCGTGCACTGAAATCATTGTGACCCCTTCGGAAGCGCAAGTCGTACTTCGCAAAGGTTTGGACGGGGCCGCCCTCACCGAGCAGCTCCGCTATATTCCGCTTACTTATGATCGCAACAAAAGCTTGCGTTTGTTCTCGGGAAAAAAAATTGCGGGACCGCTCTTCGCGCCGCCGACGAGGTTGGCCGCCGCCATGTTCTCAGCTGTTCACTCGCTCCCGCAGCGAGCGCCTTGCGATTATCCTTCCCGTTCCAAAATGCGATGCGCTTTGCGCATTATGCCGTTTACATGACCATATATTGAATGTGGCAACTGGATTCAATGCGACTAAGTCGCATTCATGTAAACGCGGCATATGTTCTTTTTCGACATACATGGTGTATGTACGATACCGGTGGCGAACGATGGACGTTTTTGTTGGAAGATGGCGGTCGTCTTTCTGCATGTATGATTTAGTTATAACGGTGGTCCTGTGGTGTAAGCGTTTTTGTTGGAAAGAAGTGGTCGCCTACGTCATCGGACGCAAAATCATACCAGCCACACGGAATAATATCGGCAAGCAAACTGGCTGCCAGTATAGGCAGACCCGGAGCCATAGCGGTGCCGGTATCTCCAGTTATGCAGAACGCCAAACCAAACTAGCTGCATACATAATACCAAGAAATTATGTTGGTGTCATACCAGAATTGTAAAAGCGGCAGGTTTGTTTCTTGTACGTTTTTCCAATAGGGATAGCAGAAAGGGCTAATTTATTTATTTGATGTTTACCTTTGAGGCATGTGTTATCTCCCCTACTTGCTGTATTGATTGTTAGAACACCACAGTCTGGCATCCAGGTAGGCACCGTTCACCCAGCATTCCAGATTCTAGGGAAATAATGTAGTATAGATAAGCGGGGCAGACAAAACACGCCATGCGGAACGGTTGCAGCAATCTTTTCCAGACACGAAGTGCTCTCCCTCTTTAATCGCATTACCCGACGCAGAAACACGCATTGATAGAGTATTTCTGCCGCGAGAGTAGACGCAACATGGTACAACACAAATATGTGTAAGTACATAAGGATATATAAAAAGCAAGAGAAGAAAAACTATATGTAAAATATGAGGCTTGTTTTAGGCTAATGCCGATCCCATCAATGAAACAGGTTGTAGGCTAAAAAGAATCCATACTGGAAAATGTTTTATGCACAAGGACTGGCTAATCACGATGATCAAAATAAACGCTGCATTTTCTTTATCGATATAAGTTCTTAGTGCGTTATGTCATTTCCCCAAAATCAAAGTGCCGCGCATTGGCTGGGTTGGGTATATAATGCCCGGGTAAACGTTGCTGGTGCTTAATCTTGCACACATTACTAAAAAAAGCGATTAAAATTGCACTTGCTTAAGGTTCAAACGTACTCAAATATATGAGAATTTGAGTAAACCCGAGACGTCTGAAACAAGTGTTTTAGCTGCGTTTTCAATTTTCTCCGTGTCAGTTGTGTTTCCGTCCTTCTCCTTTGTTCTCCAGTCCCGAATTTACCAAAATGCTTAGTTTCCACCAGCTAGCTCGCGCCCTCACCGTTACTTCAACTATATTACTTGATTACTTAAAAAAAAAAGTAATTGATTGTTACTTCGAAACGTGACTCTTACTTTTCCGATTGCTTTAGATTTTTAAACCGACATATTCCTCTGCAGGATTAAAAACGGGTCCTTCGTTCTGTCCATCAGGGAGTTTTAGGAAACCGTACTTGCACATCTGATGCGGTATAGGATGGGCCCTCCGGTACTAACTCCGCATATGAGAGTCTTCTATGGTAGCGCGTGCGCAGTTCATACCGGAGGGCGCATCGTATGGTATCGGACAAGAACGGACCCCAAAAATTCTCTATTAACGCTTAAAATCACTGAATTATATATAAACTGCTTATCTTTCTTATTCACGACGTTCGGCAAACCGTTCTCCTGTTGGACACTTGGTTCAAGGATTCCTTGGTAGCGAGCATCAAAAAATGGCGTCATTAGAAATTGGAAGGAAAACTAGTTACGATTACATATAATTTAAGACTTCTAAAAAGTATTATGATTAACCATGTGATGTCTTTCTAATAAATGTATGCAGATTATATGATTAAAAAAATGTATATATTACACGTGATTGGAGAACTAGTATTGAGTACCGTACAAGTCTGCTGCACGTTTGGAGAGCGTAGTATATGCACTTAACGGACGGGAGAGTGCAACGAATAGACTACACTTAATATCCGGCGGTTTTTTGAGCTACCCAAACCAAACCTAACAGTTGGGCGGAATACCAAGCATTTATTTTTCCCGCCACGGTACTATTATTTCTGAATTCAACGTACTTGAAGAGCATGCGAAAACCAATATATTGGATTTGGAGCCGGCATGTTTGGCGACATGCAGCTAACACTACTATTGATCACGCAGGTTCTTACATCCCTCGGAACAAGTGCTCCGCTCGGAGCGGTCAGTAAAGGACATGTTTTTCCGTACTTACCCGAACTTTCCACGACGGCTGCTAGCGCACTGCACGTGCCAGCAAGCATCACCAGAGGATCTGGCAGTCATCACTGATTGACGTAATTCGAATCTGACTCCATAAAAAAAGAGGCAAAACATTGTTTTGTAGCGCGAGCCACACTGGCCGAGGTTGAGTTGTTTCGCGTGGCTCGCATAATGAGCCGTGCTCCGTGCTGCGCAAGTGCGAGGAGCAGCGACGTCGCACGGCGCACAGCTGGCGCGCAGGAGCCGCCGCCGCCGCGTCCTCCGCAGCCACCGCGCGCGCCTCGCCGGTCTGCGCATTCCAGAGGAGTGACGTCATAGCCGCGTCAGAGGCACTGGTGCCGCCGCGTGCCCAGCTCTGCGCCTCCGTTGCGCAGTAGCCAAGTCTGACGCTGCACCGGAGCCGCTTGATAGCGCCTCTCATTTTGTGCATATAAGCTCACGCTACGTATATCCTGGCGTAGCCGAGCTAAGCGACCGAAATTTTTCTATGGTGTGCATGACACGAATAGCTCAGAGAAGTGGAATGAATATAAAAATCTCATAAAAAGTATCTGCAAAGATAGTCTCGGTATAGACCTAAAAACTGTGCAAAAGGCGCACCATGTAGGTCATTATAAGGAAAAGTTTAAAAGAGCAATCATTGTTAACTTTGCCGCGTACAAGGAAAAACAGAATGTTCTGTAATTCGCCAAAGAGTTTAAGGGATCAAAGTAGAGCGTAGACCAAGATTATTCACCAAAAACCCGTGAAATTCAAACGAAACTTTGGGACAAAACTAAAAAGGCGGATAGTGGCAACAGTGTAAGGCTAAACTTTGATAAGCTCTCCATAAATGGTAAAGTGTTTACATAAGATACAAAAATAGAACAAGTTGTTCCCGTAACAAAAAACTGACGCCCCACGGAAAAAGAAGAAAAAAAGAAAGAGAAACGCCTTCGTCACGACCTAGTTGCTGTTTTAAAAAACTGTAGAAGCATTGTAGACAAAGTTGACGAATTGGCAGGCTTAATCGGCTCAGTAACAGGTGATATTTTATTTGGAACTGTATCATTGCTATACGCTCCCATAAGTGATAGTGAAGTCTTTCCGAAAGTGTTTGTTGGTTATTGAAAGAATAGGTCACGCCTCGGCGGAAGCGTTTTCTCGTTGGTTCATTCATCTCTGAGATCATCTATACTCATTCTTGGTCATGACGCTAGTGAATCAATCTGGTGCACGGTCACATTTCCTGATAGCTCTTCCTATCATCTCGGATCGCATTACCGACCACCAAATTCAGATTTTAGTATGATCCGACCGCTATACAACATCGTTTCCTTTCCGAAGTCTCAAGCCAAAATATTCTCCTTGCGGGAGACTTTAATTTGCCTGACTTAGAGTGGAGCGATGGTACTTGCGTATGCACGATTGGTAGCCGAATTAACCTTGAAATAAAAAAACACAATGGATAAGTTTCGACTTCAGCAGTATGTGAGTGACCCAAAAGGAATAATAACACTTTAGACCTTATGTTTTGTAGCTCTCCCTACCTCATTAGCACCGTTAATATTATCCCTGTTATTAGTGGCCATTATGCTGTTGTAGCAATTATAAAAACTAAAGTCAACCGAGTAAACTCGCACGAATCGAGAAAAGTATTTTTGTTTGAGAAGGGCAATTACTCTGGTATTTTTGAAGAACTTCTTGACCGCCTTCCTGTATTTGAGTGCCTTTCTGAGGAATATGATGTCCATAATTTAGGGGGTGCTTTCAAGAAAAGGTTGCTTCAATTAACGGACAAATATGTTAATCGCATAGATTCTGGAAAGCTAAAAATGCGAAGGAAACCATGGGTAGCTTTAAGTGCTCTTAGGATAATTAAAAAGTGAAGAAGAACATTAAATAGATTTAAGAAGACCAAAAGTAATAATCACCTTGAAAAAGTGGCTGAGCTTACGCGTGAATATAAACTGAGCATAAAGAGTGTAAAGGAACAATGCTTTCATGCACTCAACGACAGGATAAAAACCTACCCCAAGCTTTTCTGGAAGTATTCAAAAGGATGTGGGGCAGACACAGTTGGAATAAGTGAAATTACATATAATTAACAGAGAGTTTCGGATGATACAGAAACGGCAACGTGCCTAAATACTTACTTTCAGTCTGTATTTTTGCCCAAGCACTACTATGTTGATCCACCTACTGTTAGCACGGTGGAGTTAATGAAACCAGTTGAACTTGGCGTGAGAGGTATTGAGACAGCGTTTAAAAAAACACAGATGAGACAAAAGCAACCTGACCGGACGGCATTTCTCCGCGTGTACTAAAGCGGAGTGCTTACATAATTTCGGTCTACCTTTGTTTAATTTCTTCTAAGTCGCTGGACACAGGACTTTTGCCTGATGACTGGAAGGTAGCTCATGTCGTCCCTATCCATAAACGCGGGTAAAAAAAAGATGTCCTAAATGATAGACCCATTTTATTAACTTCGGTCATATGCAAAGTCATCAAACATATTTTATATTCAGTGGTAATCGGTCATATGGTAATAAACAACTTACTGATTTAAAAAAATCATGGTTTTCGTAAGGGGTTCCCTTGTACTACGCAATCTGTTGAATTTTATAATGACCTTGAATCTGATCTTGACGAGGGAGGGCAAATAGTTTGTGCATTCTTGGATTTTCGAAAGGCGTTCGGCACGGTTTCACGCTCACTCCTTCTTAATAAACTGAGAATGTTAAACCTAGACTCGGCTGTGCTTAGATGGATAGAACATTACATGTTCCAGCGTCGTGAATGTGTAGTACAGAACGGCGAAAAATCCGATTATGTTCTTGTAACATCAGGAGTTGCACAGTGTGCCCTCCTGGGTCCACTTTTGTTTTTAATTTATAATAATGATATTTATTTTGAATTTACTCTCGGATTCGGTTGTTTGCCGATGATTGTGTAGTGTATAGAAAGATTAAAAGTTTATATGATGCCGCCCAGCTGCAAGTAGACCTTGATCGTATTCATAGTTGGTACTCTTTGTGGAAAAGGAATTTAAAAAAAAAATTGTGTGAATTTTTGTTTTACAAAGAAAGAAAAAAATAACCTTGGTATTTTATAAATAATAACCCTATAATAAAGGAGATTACGTACAAATATTTAGGTGTCATATTGCCATCTGACTGCCCGTGAAACGACCACATAGAAGAAATAGTTCTAAAAGCTGGCAGGGAAATGAATTTCATTCAACGCAACTTAATATGCTTACAACTTAACCTAACGACAACTGCTTATTTAACATGTAATAGACCCATTTTAGAGCATGCGTATTAGGTCTGGGACACAGCCTAGGAAACGTTGATTGATAAGCTGGAGAAAGTACAAAACAGGGCTGCTAGGTTCGTTCTCGGACGATACGGGAGGAAAGAAAGCTGTACGGAAATGAAAAAAAAAAAAAGTGTTAAACTGGGAACAACTTTCCGTGCGCCGGGAAAAACTGCGACTAAAATTTTTATTCTTAATAGCTAAAAACAAAGCAGGAATAAATAGCCGGACTTTCTTGAAATAACCATATTATGTCTCTAGTCGTAATGATCTTAGTCTTAAAATGAAAGTGTACCGCGCTAGGACAAGGATGTTTGCGAACTCCTTTTTTGTTAGAACGATTTTACAGTTGAATGGGCCGTCTGAAGAGCAGCAGTGCTGTTTGAATGAAGATATGTTCTAGTCATCCTCGTAGACCCCTCTGCTGTAACGCCCTCGGGCGCTGCGTGGTAAATATTGAATAAAGAATGTATTTTCTTCGCTTTCCAGTGAGCTTGCGGGTGATGCTCTTTAACCAGCATGCCCAGAGGGCAATCTAAATATCGATTATTTAGCACGTATCTTTTTTCTTTCTCATATTTCTGGTGCAATTTTAGCCAGCATTAATTGATTGTTTCATTTGTTGTAACAAGTCAAGAACGAGCTGTACTGCCCTCGTACTGCGTCGTGCGTGTCAGAGTTGGTAAGACACACGCGTCTGCCTCGCCGAGGAATGGGGTTCGAACTACGCTCGACCCTGTTCTTTATTTCATAATTAAGTATTTCAGAAAGTTCCAGTTCATTAACGGCTGTCATCGTGCGTTCTGGTTCGGAACGTTCGTGGACTTACCGCATGAAGAAATGTAGTGTTTGCGGGCTGTTCCGAGGCAGTCGCCCTTCCGTTGCCGACGCATGATGGGTGGCACATTTCTCTTTAAGTCCGTTGGCACAGGTTTCTCTTATTAAACGTTTATTTTCAGTTTCACAATCATCTCCTATTTTGATTCGTGACACTATTACGTCAGCAGTGACGTCTTGACTGTAGCCAGTAGAGGCTCTCGGCCTTTCAGACCCAATTCAAATCTGAAATAACTTTGTTAACACAAAAATGTTGGACTTGTAAATTGGTTTTGCTTCTTCACCTTTGATCATTACTACACGCGTTCAATCTGTATGCAAATTACTCACTTCCGAAATTTCGCCGCAGCGCGGGAACTTTTTATTATATTCACGTGTCGTGATTTCTTTTAAGGCTTTTTTATCGACAAATGTCGTAACCTCCTCGGCCGCGGAGAGATGAAATGTTTCATACCCTCCCCCTCCCCAGGTTCCTGAGTTGTAAGAGGTTACGAAAAAAAAATCATACGGGATCTAAGCCCTTAGAACCGTAATGATTGGAATGTCGAGGGAGCGATTTGGTAATGCAGCGTTCTGATGTATTAATCCTTTTATTTTTATTGCGAATGCATTATCTAACCCAAGGAGCGGAGCCAGCTGCGTCTGTAAACGCAAAAAGAAAACGCCAAATAAATGCCCATTTTCCCATTCACTGAGCGGAACGGCTCCTAGATAGCCATTGGCGGCCGCCGCTCTCGTGTTTAGACGGTACCGGAGGAGGAGGGAGGGGGGGTGCTGCGGCCGCTTTAAGAGAGCGTGCGCTCGTCCGGCACTTTCGTGTCGGGCGTTGCTGGAGGGGCGTCGGGGGCTGCGGGGCTGCGGCCGCTTCTGCTCCTCTCGGCGCCGAGGGACATGGCGACGCCTGAGGCATCTATATCGTCGATGGTCGCAACCTCGGCGGTAGCGAAGCGTGGCCGTCCACGACAGTACTCCGCAGACCAGCTATGGGAGCGGAAGAACGACGATCATGCTTTCGCATTCCCAACTCAAAACAAGTGCTTAGATCTCTTCGAAATATTTTTTTTTTTATGAGAAACTTCGCGTTGTGAACCGGTTAATGCATGGCAGGTCAGTACATTACAGATGAATGAAGACATAAACACACAGAAGCACGTAACATATATTTGTTTATCATTAAGAACTGGCAAAAAAGCGAAATAAAGAAAACAAATTGAAGGAACAAAAAATGGTACAATCACTCGGTGCAAAATAATCAAAATTTACACTGTGAAAAACTAAAACAGCTCTAGAAAATACATAAACATAGATATTACTGAAAATATAAGTACTATTCAACAAATGCTAAGTTGTGGAATTCGTTGTCTCCTTAGTACGCATGATTCAAAGTGTCACTAATGTGACCAGAATGATCTTCCACCCGTCTTTTTACAAACATCATCTTTTTGTCTATCACGGGCTAGAAAATAACAACCTGGCGAAAGCGATTGGTGTTCAGAATATTATTGGTTTAGCAGTGACGTGCCGTTTGAAATGTATTTTCTGGCTGTTTTGAACCAGCTCAGTCAAAGTTTCCCCTTACCTCTGGTGTACTTCCTACATCTCGTTTTTCAGTAATTTTGAATACGGGAAAATTGGCTTGACTGCCATTAAAATATCAAATAACGGTTCAAATATGTGCGCTTTTTTATTTTTGATTGAACTGGCTACGACGGTGGCGCTTTTAAATCATTCTCAAACTGCAAGATTAAAAACGTTGTCGAAGTATTTTCGAGCACAACTCGGGAGTTCGCTTTTACTCGTGCTTTCGAGCACAGCCCGATAGTTCACTTTTACCTCAGGAGCACAAGGGGAGTAGTTACGTCAATCTATGAAATGAGTCCTGCGAACAGCATGATGGGGAAAAAAACAGGAAACAAATATCATAAACATATGAACTGGGAATCTGAACTTGACGTTTTACATTCCCCCCCCCCCCCCCAAAAAAAAAAAGTTTATATAAAAATAAATAACCAGGGATATTAATAAGTGCTTTTTCGCTCTGAGGAAACATAGTCTAGAATATATGCAGCAGAAATACTCCGAAAATCAGTCTATTGTTGGCCGTTCCTTACCAAAACACAGGCGCACGTTGGAAAGTAGTAGTAAAGAAAGGAACAGGGGGGGGGGGGGGGGGGGGTCAACTCTCGAAATTCATTACGACAAAGGTGGGAAGGGGGGGGGGGGGGGCACAGTCTGTTTCAGGCTGTAAGTAAAGCGAGATATTTTGTTTTATTTTATTCCTTTTCGTTCATATAAGACACCGTTTTAAAAATTACTTCCGGGTGATTTTTCAGTATTTTCTACCACTCTTGGATAGCATCGCAATACTTGTATCGTGATACTGTAACTTGTTACTTTTTGGTAACTTTTAACTGTAACTCGATATATGTTTAAGTAACTGAAACTGTAACTTGAAAATTTTTTTTAAGTAAATCAAAGTATCTGCAAAGTTACAGATACTTTTCGCGAACCAATGACTCCATTTTGTAAACACTACAGCGGTTTCGACCATGTGTGGAGGTTGGACCCCATATTAAACGCAACAAAATAAAAATGTTTCACCACTTTTTTTTTATTATTATTTCGCGCTTAAATGCGCATTTAGCATTAAGTTTATTGAAACCTTTTCGTGCGTAACTCTCTCGCCCTGTCTTCGCCCTGTCTTCGCCCTTTGCAGTCTCATCGAACACTTCAGCTTGTTCAGCCAAGTAACAGAGCCAACTCGCGGATACACGCGACGCGTAGACACCTAACGGTGAACTGGTTAACGACGCCGAAAGCGAGTCTCCGCCAGTAGACACTTTCTGACGGGTAGCACAGTAGTGGTGCAAAACTATCGATAGTACTATCTATAATATCGACAGTCGTCTGAAATATGACTATCGATAGTACTATCGATAGTCGACTATCGAAAAACAACCGATAGTACTATCGATAGTCGACTATCGAAAAGCTATGGATAGTGCTATCGATAGTCGACTATCTGAAAATTATCGTTAATCGGCTATCGAAAAACTATCGATAGTCGACTATCGTAAGCCTACAATAGCACTGTCGACGGTTCACTATCGATGGTTTTGCGACACTTGTAGTTTGCGTCGCTACCTTTTCTTTTTTTCTCGCTTCTATTTTTTTTTTCAAATAGAACACTAACTAGCCCAAGCGCTTACCATCCAAATTCGGTTCAGCTTTCAGTGATAACGAGGGCGGGAGTTTGGACGGAGAGAGGAGAAAGGGAGGCGAGGCGGCAGTGCGGCAACTGTGTTCGCTCTAGTGGTGCAAAACTATCGATAGTAGTATCGATAGTCGACCATCGAGAAACTATCGATAGCACCATCGATAGTCGCCTATCGAAAAACTATCAATACTTCTGCGACACTCTCGATGGTTTAGGAAACATTATCTATACTATCGAGAGTCAATTTATCGATTGTTTTGCATCACTATAGCACAAACGATGTTTCTTCCGGTGGACTTCCCCTTCCCCAGAGGCAGTCAGCCCGTGATTCACGGTCGTCTTTTGTTCTGCGTTGCACAGAATATATTAAAAAAAAAAGCGTAACGCATTCGGGGACGACTTTGCGTTGTTTTTTTTTTTTTACTCCTTTTTATGGCGTGTTTGATAATACGGTCTGTTCCACTTGATTCAGTTCACAATAGTTTTGCCTTCGGCTCCCCCCCCCCTATTATTGCAATGGACCCGACTGTCTATCTCTATTTCTCTTTCCTGTCAACTGATAAAGGTAAATAAGAGAGTTCTTAAAAACAAGAGGAAGGCAGTGAGAACGCCACAAGAAAGAGTGAAACTAGGGTGATGGTAATTAACCGTTACCGTTCAAATGATAAGCTGTCATATCTGTCGACCGACAGGTGTTACCGTGGCCTGGCTATGAATTGCACTTCGACCCTGTCGAATATAGTGGCGATAAAACTGCTCGCTGCGAACACCGCAAAAAAAGTATACGCAGCAAGGAGGTCCTCTCCCTCCAACTTTCGCAAGCACCTCGGGGTGAGTTTCGACCTTCCTTTCTGGACAATACCGCTAGGTATGAAAGTCCGCAGGAAGTTCAAGAGGCGGTGCCACCCCACCCCCTCCCCCTGGTTTTCAGCCCAATACCAGTAAAAACTATTAGACAGCTTAATTACGTTCCACGCCTCTTTAGCAAAGGGAAGAACATGAAAAGGGAAAAGTTAAGTCATGATACTGTACCAATGAGAAGCAGTTGCCGCTGCGTTACAACATTAACTCAATAATTTATTGTTTAGTACATCTTGTATTGAAGCAGCAAACGCTTCGATTCAATAAAGTCGTGCGATGGTAATAATATATATTTCAAACAGTAAAATTAAAGTGTTTTGAGAGTTTCAAATAAATTTAAGTCGTAGTTATGCTGTGTTGGCATTAATGTCTTCATAATTAAATTTTAAAAAAAGTCTCCAAAAAAACTAAGTTTCTGTGACGCAATAACTCTAAACTGTAACGCGTTACTTTTAATTTTAAGTAACTGTGATTGTGACTTAAATACACTTTTGGCAAAATTCTTTTAACTGTAACTATTTACTTTTTAAAAGTAAGTTACCCCAGACTGTTCTCTACATTTCAACAGATCTGTTGTTTTTTTTTTTTTTCGCTTGTTTTTTCTCTACATGCAAGGCTTGTCAGTACAACCCAGAAACAATGTTACGTTTTTAGACGTCTCATTTGTTTCCGGTCGACGTGTTTAGTCTCGGATTTACTTAAAATGCCCGGCTGATATATAAAACCTTTTTACCAAACCATGCCTGAAGGACTACCTCATGTTGGGCATACAAGAAGTGGAACACCACAATGAACGCCCGTCTCTTGCGACCCTTTGCTTTTAGCGACATGAGCGAAGAAGACAGGACCGCTCATTCGATAAACTTTCCAGTCGCCGGACGTGTTTTGTCTTGAAACAATATGCGTCGAATACGCAAAAGCAAAGCGACACCTGACAAAGAAGGTTACACTCCATGTTTGAACCTCTCGTATAGACGAAGCCACGCTAACGGCGTTTCTGTATTTGTATGGAAGTGCTGGAAAATTAGATTCTACGTACAGAGGAAAGGAACGCAGGTGGAGTTTGTTTTCGTGGCAACGCCTTGAGATTGGTATGCTGGCAGTAAAGGAGAGAAAAATAAATTCACTGAAGTCGGCATTTTTTTTTCTTCTTTTTGTTAACCTAGGCAAAACCATTCAACAACCTGTCATGATGCTTGTTTGTTTTCAATCTCCGTGCTTGAGGGCGCAAAGTACATTTTAAGTTATTTCGAGTTTCTGGTTATCATTATTCATGCAGTTTTTAATGAAGTCTGTCCGAAAAAGACCTCCTATTATTTTGCACGTTCCCACTGCAGCCGCTTGTGCGACTCCCAGAGAAGGTGCGGGCCTACAGACTGCCCGCTGGCGAGTTCAAATCCCGGCCGACATGTGAACAATCTGCGGAAAGATTATTGCGAAGAAAAGGGACATGCAAACGAGATTGCATTCGCACGTCAAAAGACCCCCAGGTGTTCGAAATTAATCATCAGTCCATCGCTGGCGCGTGCCAGTTTACATTCGTTGGTTTGGCACGTAAAACCCTCAAATTTAATGTTGACAGTACCCAAACAACTATCTTGCTTAGGGTTTTCGAATTCTGGCTTTCGAAATTCAATTCGATAGAGCAAATTCAGCACCGCCAAAAGTCCATCGTCACGAGGCTCCTTGCTTTTGTGGGCTTTCCATCACCGGTTAAACGAGTCAGACACAGCAAAAAAAGCATATGATCAGGGTGGCCTTCACTGAGTGATTCGTTTACTTGGTGATAGCATCGACACAGATACTCTGAGCTCCGTGGGCATACAATGTTTTGCTGCCTGATTGGCTGTATTGGTGTCAGCGTCGGCTTCGATCGTGCTTGAAAAGCAGACCATTTCAAGATCCCCTTTCTATTCGCTGCCATTTTTTGTCCATTGTGCTTTCGAACGCGCGCTCTAAAGGGGTACTCCGGCCGTTTTTTGAGCTACCTAGACAAATTGCATTTTCTGACTACCCGGACTTCAGTCGTCATGGTATGCTATTTATTTTCTCGAAATTCAAAGTAGCAATTGAGAAAACCGTAAATGAAGATGATGCCGAAACCAGCATTCAAATTTGTGTGCGCTCTTCAATGATGTGACGCCACACATGGTACAGACTTTCAGGTCGTGCATGCAGTCTTAAAGGGCAACTCCGCTTAATTCCGAAAAGTTTAGGCTTACATGTGATTCAAATTTACAAAGCACTACTAAACAACTCTACGTCTTCGGATTCGTGAAATGTGGAATATTATTTGTGTAATCCTAATTTAAACATCAGTAGATACCGAAACCGAAACTTCGGTTGCGTCAGGCAACATTGGTCTCGGGTCGTCAGATTCGGATTTGAATATGTGGGGGAGAGGCCTGATATTTTTTTTTTCTTTTTTTGCACTCGGCCAGTGCGTGATTTACTGTCTTGCTTGATGCTGCAGAATTCACTCACAGTTTAAGTCACGGAAGCACGCGTCCAAACGTTTCGGTGCGTTTGGTTTTTCCGCCAGCTAAAGCTTTCCTACAAATCGAAGTGGAAGATGTCAAACGTATTTTAACCAACTTTAAAGGTACTCTAATCGTCCCTAAAACTGTAAACTCGAATACGCATAGTGAGCAATATTACAATAAATATCTCAGTTCAGACTGAAAACTTTTTTTGTTTAAAGCTAGATTACTCGGCTTGTCTAACAACACTAATGGGAGCTGTGGAGCAGCGAAGGTTTATTTGGATTGGTATACACTTGGAAGCAGCCAGGCAGCCTACCTGCAGTATTTCGAGGCTAGACCAACAAAATCTCAACCATCAGTTATCTTTTTTCGCTGCCAAAGGGGTAGGTACCAGGCTGCCGCTGGACCAGTAGCCCTTACTTTGTTAACTAGGCATGCCGCGGTACCTACTTTATGCTTGCACAATATTAAGCTAGATGCACTTCGGTATTCCTTTAGATATATTTAAAAAGTACACTGTAAATGTATCAGCGCGACGGAAAACAATCAATCTTGTTAACTTCTCCAAGAGTACACCGAACTAAAATTTAAATTCAGCAATTCAAATGCAGCATGTTTCATTTCAAACTCTGTCGCAATGTCAGATAGGTAAGACACAGTTACGCAATGTCAGATAGGTAAGACACAGTTACGCTACCTTCAGCTGTCGCAGTGACGTGCCACGTCACTGCGACAGCTGAAGTGGGACGTGGGAGCCGCTAAGGTTTTATTTTGGAGCGGATGGACTAAACGAACGGTAAAGGTGTCAGCGTTTACCATGGAGTCCACATAGGCGTTTTGTATTATACCGAGCAACACACCGGACGAAAATGCCATACCATTTTGTAGCCAATGATGGCGTATTATGTAGAAAGTATGTCTTGAACCTGTTAATTTTTTTGGTCACAAACTAGGACTTCCTTGCAGTAATTGAAGAATACCTCGAAATACGCTTGCCCAAGTTCGTAATGCAGGGAACGACGAAACTGCATGTGGATGCATGAACCGTTCCTGTCGTTGGTGTGGCTTCCTGAACATGTTGTTAAATGTTATTTGACATAAGCTAACACACTGTTATGGACACGGAAGAACAATTCTAAAATCGCTTATTCAAGTGTCAAGCATGACCACCTAGTTTCATTCGTCCCGAGGACCTTTCTGGCATAATTAGCGAAAACGTTTTGTTTATATATATATATATATATTTATTTATATATAAACAAAACGATTTCGCTAATTATGCCAATAATTAGCGAAATATATATATATATATATAACCGCAAGTCTACGCACGATTGAATCGTGCTTAATCGAATAAATAAATGTTTTACAAAACCCCCGAAAGCGAAAATAAACGGCGGAGCCTAGATTTAAACTCTCGTCCTCCACCGGTCAGGTGTGCTATCCACTACACCACTTCACCTTGAAACGTTTACTATCTGTTTTATTAATGCACAAGAAACAAAATGTATCCAATTAGAGGTGATCTGGAAACAGACGCCGTCCCGTGGAACGCGGTCCAATGCTTGCTGGTATGGGGCCTTGCTCGTTGTGCTCCAGAAATCCTCTCACACTTTGTCTCGTCACGTGTACATGCATTACTTTTGTTTGTGTGCTTTAGAGAAACGGAATCATCATCATCTGCGAGAATCAAGAGCCACGTTTTGCGAAGCCATCTCTTGACAAAGCCGAGCCTCTCGGCGAAACTGTCGTAATACATACAATAAACTCCTAGCGTAGCAACTCCGAAAGTGCAGATCTTTGACTTATTACATTTTCCCCTTCCGTTGTTCTCAAACTACTCTTCCTCACACACGCACGCACACGCACGCACACACACATATATATATATATATATATAGGAGCGGGTTCAATGCCAGGAGCGGGCATCGAACCCGCAACCTTCGCCCGTCCGGGGTGACGCCTTAACCGATTCGACCATCCCGGAGACTGGTTTCGGCGGACTCAATTTCTGACCAGCTCTCTGTGTACTGTTTAGTTTTGATTTCGCTTAACTTGGTAGGCGACGACCGTTCCTGATTTAAGGCCCTCGCTATTTCCGACATGCGGCAGTGACGTGGCACGTCATCTCAGCTTGCAAATGTCGGAAAGGGCCCGTCTTCGAAGTTATCTAGGGAACCACTCCTCCCCATAGGGACAGGCTGCACCGTATATATAATGGGAATGAGTGAACGAAGAGGGGAGGAGGTGGTTATTGAATTTACTGCATTAAATCACCTTCTCCCTTCTTCGTTCACTATATATGCATATATATATATATACACACTGTTTGGGATAAGTGTCGTTGTCGGGCGGCATTGGTGCATATATATATATGTATATATAATATTGGAGAATGTAAGCGCTCCATCACGCTAAGCAGCGTCCAACGTTATTAGATTAGCTGTGTTACGGAACTACTCATAGACGCTACATGCACGAGCAGTGCAGCCCCCCTCCCCCCCCCCCCTCCCACACACACGCACACACGCACACCGCACTCACCACGACTCGAGTCCCGCTGCTCGACGCGCCGGACGGATGCTATGGTAACTGCAATGTATTCTTTGGAATGCGTACGTTTCGAAGCGCAACGTCTAGATTGCGTTCCGCCGTACTGTATAAAACACACAGTTCATGAACAAATATCTAGATGGCGTTTCGAACGATGGGAGGCGGACTGAAATGAGTGAGAGGGGTACCCTCTTCCGCGGGAGTTCCACAACTGAGGTAATCAAGTAACGATGGCAGTGGCACACAGCAAAGCTTGACTGCGATGTCATCAAGAGACGGAACTGTAGCCAATGGCGAGAATGGCAGGGAGGAGCTTTAGTTGTCGCGCCTCCAGTGCGAGCTTTCTAAATTGGACAAGGCTTCGGCGTGTCGTGCGCCCCGAGCTAGTGCGTGCAGCCTACGCACAGCAGAAGGCATGGAGCGCATGCTGCAACCCCGGCGTGCGAAAAACAAGCCCTAACGTTTGCATTCTGCCGATGAGCATAGATGATAAATGGTCAGTGGCACATTTAGATGTTGTGGAGCCCGTGATTTTCACGGATGAATTCATTACATGCTCCATTAATCTAGGAATTGTTCGCATATTCTTACTTACTTGTATTGGTCGAATATATGAATTGAATTCACGATCCCCGGAATGACTTGGGGCAGCTGCAGGTGCTTACTTCTCCGTTGGTACATTCCAGTCGCGTCACTAGAAAAGACGAAAAACAAAAGAGTAATTCGGAATACTTTTCCTTATTATACGCTATATGCCTCAAATATATTGTATTATTTTATTTTATTTTGTTTCGGCGGTTCCGCCCACTACTTTGTTTGAAAGGGCAATGAGAGTTGAAACATATTAAAATGCACATTTCAGGGTCCCTGAAAGCGGTATCTAATGAAGGGGGTCCTCCATGCCTTCATTAGTTTCGTCGCAGCTGGAGGCTCATTTCGACGGATATATGAGGCTGGTGGTCCAAAGGACAGGCGCAATCACTCGAGACGTTAAGAAGCCGAGCGTAATGCTCGATCATGGTGTTGCAAGCGTGGACGCCTACGGCGAAATAGAGTAACCCTCTGATGTAAGTGCATTAGAGAAGAAATTAAGTGAATGGAGGTTTCGTATACTTAACGTTTACTCCCTTTGTGGTATTACGACACCTGGAAATAAAGATCGCAGTGACACAACGGCATTTCTGGACAGCCATACTGATGGCCACTTTAGGAAGCTGTCATTGTTCCGGTACGGTGTTACGAAACCGTCTGTGAAGAAGGTACTTAATATATACCAGTTTTTCTTATAATATAGTCAAAAGTTACCTTGCAGGTGTTGTTGCCAGCAGCGAAACGACTGTATGAAACACCAGTCACACGAACATATTAAAGAACTTCCTAATGAGTTTCTGTAAACATTCGACGAATCAGCTAGCGTTCTCGATTATATCGGAGTGCGCAATCATCGAGAGGAGTTAGTTCTGAGGGCATTTATCATATCCAGTTTATACAGCTATATTAGTTTCTTTAGTAATAAACAAAAAATTGAGTGTGCCACCGAGTTCAAACGAACTTTCGGTACTGAAATTCCGAGACATCTGTAGAAATCGAGACAAAAAGAATGGACAGCCGAAAATTTAGACACCGAACTTATATTTTCCTGTAATATGTGATAAGCTCAAGATCCGTAACTTCTTAGTGCCTGCAAGCATGTTTGTCTGTACTCCTCATTATAACAAGATAAAAGCTGTATTAGGACCAGCATTTTAGTCAATTGTCCTACCTCAGTGTTAATAAAAACGACAAATCAAGTATAAAGAAATACTTAAAGACAACATCGAGACGTCTCAATCGGGTTGGAGTCCTATAGGGCTGTTTTACGCTACGTACTTCTGGCTCAACATTTTTCAGGCGCAATTTTGAAAAACTTTCGCCCTACGTCTTTTTATACGGAGAGGCAGCGTTTTAAATCTCGCTCAAGTTATTTTGCGCCGTGATCAACTGCGCCAGCCAGAGTGGTCAGAAACAAAAATGAGCACGGATGATACTCGATTGAATATATACAAACCGGCCTTTATTCCAACTTCAGGCGAGCCAGGGATTGAGAATTCGACCAATCGGCCGCCAAAAGGAACGCAGCGGAACGGGAAAAGACAAATTAAGCGTTGGAATTTCCGGCCCCAAATATGTGCCTGTTCATACTTGCCGAGTTCTGTCGTTGACAGAGTCACTCGTCATGCTCGTGCATTTCACCAACTCCAGGAACCGACGCCAATAACCAAGCGCCTGCATACCAGCTAATGCACAAAGTGGCGGACACGGTCTATCAACATCGCGCAACGAGGCTTA
Organism: Ixodes scapularis; assembly: GCF_016920785.2. Taxonomy (NCBI): domain Eukaryota; kingdom Metazoa; phylum Arthropoda; class Arachnida; order Ixodida; family Ixodidae; genus Ixodes; species Ixodes scapularis. The sequence continues at coordinate 156,381 of NW_024610246.1, read as the reverse complement.
CCGGAAGGGGAAAAGTGTTTTTCTTTTTTAAACATTTGTCTAGCGTACACGCATTCAATCGCTCCCGAAACAACAGAATACACCGCAGGAGCCACGGGTAAATGAAAAGAGCCGTGCAACAGCTCCTAGGTAAGGAGGCTACAGTGACGGATTTTCTACACACTAAAAGTTTTTACACCTTTAAGGGTGTAAAAGGGGTGTTTTGGCAATTTACACCCTTGACTACACCCTTTTAGCACCCTTAAATCAGCTACTGCACCCACATTATTGTACCGAGAGGGGTGTTGTTTCGTGTTACACCCTCCATTTAGTGGAGGGTGTGAGAAGGGTGTAGAAGAGGGTGCTAAATAATAATATGAAAGGATTTCTGAAACCTTATATGTGGACCTCCCCATAAATGTATAGGTTAAATTTATGCTTAAAAACATCGGTTGTTAGCAGTCGTTTTTTATAATGTTAGTTGTAATTCATGCAAATAGTTGATAATCAAGTGCCTCTCCTGCGTGCAATTTTTTGTGTTCACAAAAGTTTATACGAGTTCATATTCAATTTTCTTAAAAATTACTCCATCCACAAAAAATTGGAAACCAGGGAGAAATTCTGAATGCTATCATTTTTTACAAATATTTATTGATCGAAGTGTAGCAGTAAGAAAATCAGTCTCCAGTTTACTTCTGACAACACAACATGAAATCAAAATATAATATGTTTGACAAATATTCATGACATGCTGCCAGAACCTGTCACATTACCATGTCAACCTATGAAAAATATTGATTTGAAAATATGACGACATGCACAAGAACTCACACACATAAAGAAGCAGAACCCATAAAAAACCAGTCCGAGACATAAGACTTCCTAAAATATGGGCTAATGCAGTATCCTGGTGTAGATCACACAAAATCTGGAGAACCAGGAGAAAAAAGGAGACATTTGACTTTACTGTCGACAGTGACATCATTCTATTTTTACATTTATCAAAAGAAAAAAACCAAGAAAAATAAGCTGTCTTGTCCAACCATTTTAAACAATCAAAAAGCTAATTCTACTCAGTGTGTGTTGTCCAACCAGTTATCGCAGCAAGAGTCAACTGAGAAAAGGTGACAGTTGTTTTCACTGCCTGTTTTTCGACTGTCTCTCATCGTTGTTTAGCTAGTTTCTGCAGAGAGCACCAGAACTGAGTGGGCTACCATTCAATGATCCATGAAATCTCATAGCAATGAGTGACGTGCGCTTATAACAGTCTGTCCTTTGTGCTCCCGCATGTATAATGGTTCTGTTGTACAGTCTGTAAGTGATGTTACAACTTTGAATTCTTGCGTCGCACGGACAACATAGACGTGAAAGTGCTCGTCGAACCGGACTGTCTCAAGCACATTCCCCAAAGATAAAAGCACTTTGTTAACATAAAAAATTTGACATATATGCAGAAATTCGGGCAGAGCATCGTCAGGAACACTTTGGACAAGAACACATCCTGTTTTGTAGACCCTGCCTTCTATGCTCACAGAGTTCGCTACGAATGAATCAACAGTTTCAAGATCATGCTGAGAGATAAACTCCTTGACGCATTCAGGAAGATGTTCACAAAGTATGGGGCGACAACCTGTTGTGATGGGAACGCTCTTCTCACCAACAGCTGCAAAAGAGAAACACTGCAAAAACTGATGCCTCACTGCTAGACTGTGCGAAAGACTCTTAAAGTTGCGGATTTTACGAGCCATGTCTTTGAAATATTGGTGCTTTCCCTCGAAGCGCATCGCCCAAAGTTCAACTAATGGTCCAAACCTTTCCATGCACGACGGATAGTGAATAAGGTAGTGCATTTTGCAAGGAACTTTAACAGATGGGAACAATGTCTTGAAGTCGAGACAAAAAAAATGAATCTTCCTTTGCAGGTAGCCAATGTGCGAGACTGGGATTTTCCGGCTCATGATGATATCCATGATTTCGCGAAAAAGCAAGTAAAGTTGCCATACTTCGTGTTCTGTTGGAACACATTCGCCAACGAAAAAGGTTAGATGACGAAATAGGCAAAAGACCTGCGTGGCTGATCCTTTCATGGTTGCCTTTCCTTTAAGAAATTCACTAGAAATAGGCTCTGGCTTATTTCGCGCATCACAAGGGTCATAATTCCACTCACTAATTTCCTTGTTTAACTGTGCAAGAGTAAAAAGTCCTTGTGATATTAAGGAAGAAATGATGTGTCTTAGTGCAAATGGTATAACACCCTCGTGCAAGTCGTGCATAACGTCAGGCGGAAAATGCTGTGTGGCATTGAACCCCTGGCATGTAAGAGCACAAGCTGCAGTAACCCCATACAATGATGCAGTTGGCAGTCCAGCCTTCAACATGTTCATATGATGCTCGTGACCTTCCGGTGTGCGCAGCACGAAATCGGTCTCCAGGTGCTTGTAGTTGATTTCACAGTGCACGGCCATGCAGAACCTGCAAATCCTACCTTTGTTGAAACTACGTTTAAAGCCTCCCATTCTATGGCTGGACAGATTATCCCCAGTCAAAACAAAGACTGACCCTCTCATCACTTTTCCGTTTGCAACTATGCCTTCAGTTTCTAATCTGCTCACATCCTCAAGCAAAGGTGCAAGAATCTTAGGCAGACCATAGGAGTCCACATGGTGGTCATTCACTAAAAGTGCTAGGTGCATTCCTGATAGCGCAGAGCGGAACCTTGCAGGAAAATTCAGCACTGAGAAATACACGGCGGTCATCTTATGCTTTCCTCTTTTGCTGCCCAAAGGGTTGCACACCTCAAATTCATCAGTATATAACTGCAGGCAGATTTTGTGATGGTCACCTTCAAAGTAGGCATGGTCGCGAAATGCACTGCCATCAAACACAGAACACATATGGTTGTGAACCTTTGTGTAAGCATTAAAGTCACCCGATAAGGTTGGATGTTCAAGGATACACGTGAGGAGATCACAGAGCGGCACATACTCCATGGTGTCGTCTTTTCCATTGCTGTTGGTTCCTAGCACTACTGTACGGGGCTCAACAAGTGGAAGATGTGTCCTCCAGAACGCGTTCCGGCCAGCTGTCGTCAGTAGCCGGTCCAGTTCGTCAACACAGAATAGCTCCCTCACGTTGGCGGCCACCTCGTTGTTGAGCTGGAGTTGTTTATGTTCCAAAATGGATTTTACGAAAGAAATCACATCATTTGTGATTTCATCTAAGGTTGATTCTGGAAGTCGCCTTCCCTCTTTCCACTTGAGAAGAAGGAGAGCCAGCTGCTTTACACAGCCGCTTGGACCCTGGGTGGATTCGCACACTTGTGAAGTCTCTGTACGCAGCTCCTCTTGCCTTTCTTCTGCGTCCGGATTACTCTGTACACCAACGTCATCACTTTGAAAGGCATCCCCAACACTCGGTGCTGCATCCACCAGTTCATTCGCTCCCACGGCTCTTTCTCTTTCGACTGATCCAGGGTGATTTCTGTACACATGTTTTTTATAGGAAGCGAAGAGTTTAAATGTCCGCATGCAGCCACTTAGGCCGCACACCCAGTTGCTTTCGTACCCATGAACTGAGTGAAAGTGCCTGAATAGTGCCCTCAACGAAAAAATGTGGGACGCACACCTTGGGCACCGGAAGTATCGGACACCTGGCATCTGAAAAGAAAGAAGCCCTCTTTTCATTGATATGACCTTCGTTACGTAAGTTTGATGCTCACACTACACGCAATCAACAAGAGGAAAAGTGCAATGTAACGTTTCTAAACCCGAGAAACACCGAAAAAGGAGATGCACACACAAACGAAAAAAAAAAAAAAAAATACACGCAGTCTCTAACACAGCTGTGAACTCTTCGAGACGGTGGGTGTGTGGTCCTTTTCCGTGTCTCATTTCTGTCCTCTTGTGTTTAAAGTTTACCAACGTTTTAAATTTACCTTCTTGCCTGTGCCTTTACTCTTCCTTCAGTTGCACTGACATGCAGGTATCGAAGAAATAAAAATCGAGAAGAGACAGAAAGGACAAAGTCGTGCCTTGTCCATCCTTTTCCTTTGTGTCTTTTCTGTCCATGTTTTCATTTCAAAGGACCGAGGAAACATAAAGAGCACAATCTCTTCCGACATTAAACATTACAATGTGGCGTGAAGTATGTAATTGCAATAAATTAATTTCTGCGTCAAGATAAACTAAGTTGGAAGTAAGTTTAGAGAAGATAAATTATATCATATGCCATTAGTCAGTATCATATATAAAGTTACTCGCTTCTTTTTGCCGTACTGAGTCATCGCTTGCGAACATGACTCTAAACGACAAAGCATAACTTTTATTTGGAAATATTTGTAAAACATAGAGCACGGCCACTAAACACGATGACAGGGTACAAGAAAACACATATTTTCAACTTTCAACACACAAAGTATTGTCGAGTTAGAGCAGGGGTAACCTCGCTTTACTGCAGTGATGTGATTGGCCTAAGCCGTTTTGGAGCACCCTCTGGAGCAGCCAAAACAGAGTTGTGGAACAGCAAATCTGGCTTTTGGAGCAGATATCCGTAGAGAAAAATATATATTCATTTCAAGTAGTGGACAAACGAAGGACACATTGCTCGCCGCAATCAACCAATTATTGTTAACATAGACCACCTGGGAGTCTTTCAACATGTAACTGAAATGCCAATGACATGACACATTTTGTAATGCTTCAGTTTGTGGCGATAGCCATTGAAAAAAGAAGATCGCGTGGAATAAAAGTGCCACATCAGCTCGATTTTGGAATTTGTCAGACGTAGCCGCTTTTCGTCTGTCTTTTTCTACATTTGGTGACCCGGACGTGATACAAATATATCGGACCACATGTTTAAATTTATTTGAAAATGACCAGCTTAGTAGTAGATATCACATTATTAGGTTTATTAGTAATACAATAAATGGAAGCAATCTCCGACTGATGAAGCACGTAACTACTGCCTTGTAATGCAAAATTGTCGCGCGAGCGGAGATGGCTGTTCGATCGAAACCATGCCACTCCGCTCCGCCTCAACTAATTCCCAAAATTGTATGCAAAATGTAACTGTCCAACATACGAGAAAAAAAAAAAAAAGTCCAGCGGCACGTTCTTGCCAAGGCGGCAAACGAGGTACAAGCTAAACACAGAAAGAAAGAAAGAAAAAAAAAAAAGAAAGAGGAAAAAAAAAAAAAAAAAAAAACCTGAGCGCATCGATGCAAGACATCGCGAGCCAGGATCAAAAAGTTCTTGGATCGGTTTGTGCAACGACTGAACTCGAGACAAATAAGCACGCTGTGCGGGTTCAGCATGCGGACATTGCGTTCTTTGCTTTAGCTCACTTCTCTTCACCAACTTCCTTTCGCGGCTCATTTTTCACGTACCCGGGTACGTCTCGAAAGAAAGCCTACCGAGATTAACCTAGGTAATCAATACTTCGACACTGCAGTCTTTGAGCTTAAGGTATGTTTGTAGTAGCGCATTAAACAAGAACAGGATTGTCCTTACGTTTCAGTTCAGAAAGTGCCATTACTGCAGTGACGTGGGGACGGCAACACCCGATGTCGTGCGACCACAGTGACTGGAAGGCAGGGACCAAATATGGTTGGCCATGGCCGTTGCTTTTAGGAGCGAGTGCTTCAGCCCATAAAATCACTCCCGCCGCGCAAAAACATGGTTTCGTTTCACAGCATGACGGCATGGCTGGTAACCAGCACGCTAGCGTCGTAGCGTCCGCACATGCCCATGTCTATGATTAAATTTTTTTTAAAAGACGCGAGACTAGAGACGGCAGGAAAAACCATGCAAGACCAGATGAACGATTGATGCAGGGTACTGTGTCGGACGGCTGCTTGAACCACCTAGCTCATGTGTGCTCAATTACGGTACCCGGTTTAGTTTCGGTTTTCAAAGGCGACCAATATTCGTCCTTTGGCGCAGGCTACCGTAGCAGGACGTAGCGGGGTTAGCCCCTTGGCGCAGTTTGGGGCAGCAATCACATCAGTGCTATAGAGAGTGGCTCCAGAGAAAGCCGCGTGAAGGGAACGGTGCGAAAACGAAACTTGCCGAAATAGCGGGAAAGAACGGAAGGAAAGGCGGCATCCCGATTTCTTTCCCACCAGCATGTTCATTCGCCCGCTCCGCCAAGGCTGCCAATTTTCGGTGGCTCTGCTCTGAGGAAAAAGCTGACTTTCTCTCTCCCCGGCGCTTCTTCCACGGCGAGATTTTGTGGCGGGTGGAAGATAACGCGGAACGCAGCGTGCGTCAAATTGACAGGAGCAGGCAGAGACCGAAATCAACGCGTCCTGGGTCATATATACCTTTGGATGCGTACGACGTCGCTCGGATGTGATGCTCTGCAGTGGCTGTTTCGTTAGTCAGGACGGGAAACCGAAGCAAGTGTCCACACGGCCACACCACGTGAGTGGGGACAACGTGGTCAGGACGGGGAACCGAAGCAGGTGCCCACGCGGCCACTCCACATGAGCGCAGCCAACGTAAAGTGAAGCCGTGACAGCCCTCCACGCGCTGCGAGCAGTGCCAGCAAATGCTGGACCAGCGTTACCAGATGGAAAAAAAAATCGAAGTCAGTAGATGGGCCCCATACATATCAGTAGATCACCAAACAACCAGTAGATACTAAAAAGAAAGTAAAAAAAAGACCTTTGTGTATTTCTCATTGGTCTTAATACATAACATAACATCATAAATAATATACTAAGAAACACACGTAGAAATTAGTTGCGTTTTTTGCTTGCAGCATTTTTTTTTTAATTCCAATTTCCAGCGGCCAGGTGTAAAACACATTTTTTTCCAGAAAGCAAAATGATTACCCTTAGTACTTTCCAACGATGTAGGTACATTCCCATGCTGTATTCAACGAGCTTGTATATACTTTTTTTCTTTTTGGAGGGGGCCGGAGGTGTAAAATGGCCGCTATCTGAAGAGTTGCCGCTTCTCATAGTACGTGGACGACACTGATCTCTATGACAATTGTGGACGAAACCAAGCAAAGCCAAAGACGTATCCGTTCCGAAAGTACGCGCGTACGCGCCTGCGTTGGCCATTGAGATCAGTGGCGTTGGCTGCATACGGCTTTGGGTAGATGAATGGAAGGATACGTAGATGCATATGTATAGTTTCGTTCCTAATAATTTCACATGCGTTTGATGGCTAACATGAGAACAGCCCTTCAAAATTGTGCATTGCTGTGCCCTTGAAATGTTTTTTCATTCTGTTGAAAAGAGCTCTCCGACACTCCACTCAACTTTGGCGGGGTGGCGGAGAGCAATATAGAGATCAATGGCGGAGTGTGGCAAAGCCGGCAAAGCAGCTCGACCATGAGCTCGGCGCTCTATGCGGTGCAAGGTGCCGCCATTACTTTCTGGACGTTGCCTGTTTACGCCGTTTACGTATCCTCAATTTTGAGAGCTGTCGAGTAGTAAACTTGTTAGTGAGCGCGTTGGTAATGATATAGGTTTCAGAAAGAGTTATATACGTAAAGACAGGGGACGGGACAACATATCTTTCAACTTTCAACAAACAAATGATTTATTGCCGGACGCTTCTCCTTCGGAGCTCCACTACAGGAGAGGGAAAGTTAAAAGGAGGGAGAAGGGAAAGAGGGGGCAAGACAAGGCCCCGGGAGGAAACTGCGGGAAAGTAAAGCGCAGAGACAGCGGGAAGGAGAGGAAGGAAGGAGGCATCCCAATTTCCCTCTCAGGAGCAGGGACCACTCGCCCGGCCCGTCAAGGACGTCAACTCCGGTCTAAGGAATGTCACCTCCCTCGACAGCCCGCTGTGTTCGCCCCCGCAACGGTCTCCCTGTGTTCTTACACCTCCCCTCATCGCCCTCCCCTCTTTCCCCATCGCCTCCCCAAGTCGAGCTCTGAGCGGCTAGCCGCCCCAGTAAATCTGTAGCTGCAAGTCGAAAGCTGTGTCGTCTGTTTCGTCCTCTTGTGTGTTTCTTTCGTTTTAAGTCAATGGAAATGTTCTTCGGCGCCTCTTTTATGGCGTACGCCTCCACGATCTCGCGCCCGTAGCGGTTCTTGATGGCCCCCTTGGGAGCAGGGGCGGATTTAGAGGGGGGGTCCGGATGTCCTGACCCCCCTCTTGAATTCTGCATGTGTAAAATTTAGGGCGTGAAACGAGGGAGAGGGGGGGGGGGGGTCCTAAACATGTGGTGCGCTGACCAACACCTGACCCCCCCCTCAGGAAATTCCTGCATCCGCCCCTGGTTGGGAGTCCTCGTCGTTTTTTTTTCTATTTCTCTCCTATGTTCGCGCAGGTGGCAGTTGAGGCCGCGCCAAGAGGCACGCGGCCCCTTTCGTTCCCTGCGCGGTCGGACGGGTGTATTCCGTGCCCTTCTCGTGCGGGGCAGAGTACATCGTACAGACGGGCCGCTGCCTCAACGACCGCCTGCGCGAACATGAGAGAGAAATAGAAAAAAACGAGGGGGACTCCCAACACCCCATGGTCCATCACCTCAAGGTTTGCGCTCCATGTGCCCCCGAGTTCCCGTCCGCGCGTGTTCTGGGGGCCAACAAGAACCGCTACGGGCGCGAGATCGTGGAGGCGTACCCCATAAAAGAGGCGCCGAAGAACATTTCCTCGGCCTCGCTGTCGCTGTCGGAGAGAGAGGTGATATTCCTTAGACCGGAGTTGCCGTCCTTGGCGGGCCGGGCGAGTGGTCCCTACTCCTGAGAGGGAAATCGGGATGCCTCCTTCCTCCCCCTCCTTCCCGCTGTCTCTGCGCTTTACTTTCCCCGAGTTTTCTCCCGGGGCCTTGTCTTGTCCGCCCCCTTCCCCTTCCCCCTCCTTTTAACTTTCCCTCTCCTGTAGTGGAACTCCGAAGGAGAAGCGTCCGGCAATAAATCATTTGTTTGTTGAAAATTGAAAGATGGTGTTCTCCCGTCCCCTGTCTTTACGAATAGTAAAGTGTTTTTGTTTAAATTCTTAGTTTTGGCGCGGTTTGTTCCTCAAGTATTTTCCGGAATATATTGTGTGCTTAAGCTACACTAGGTGGCGCAAGCTGCCACATATACACCATTAACCATCGGTTCAGCCATCTATCCACCCACAGCCTTCACCCACTTATCGTTCCTTTGTTCTGTTTGGCGCGTTACTTGCGGTGGTGACGAATGACGGTTGGCGAGTTTACCGAGTTGACGAGCCAAACGAATGTCAGTATTTTCGCGCCTAGCTGCTCGCGTGGCTTTAGCAGCGTTCGACAATGCCGCCCGTGCGGTGTCTGGTCACCGTGCCTCACCTAAAGGCTGCCAGGTCTTTCAAGCTCGAGGATGGATCGGTAAACTCTTTGAAACATGCGGTGGCTACGTGCCCCGTTCTTGGGAACTCCATCAAACTGTCTTCTGTCAGGTTTCAGGCAAGTGCCTCGTTTCTGTTGACATTTTCCCCGTGCTCGAACTGTAGCAGGTCACAGTAAGCTAAGTAAACGAAGGATAGAGAAGACACCGAACTGCGAAGCTGTGAACCACCTAATCCAGAAAAAAATATCGAAGTGATAAGATTTTAACCGCCTAAACCACCGTCATCTTCGAATCTATCTTGGAAAGGGTACATGTTATATGAGGAAATGACGTTTTAGCGCGAAGAGTAAAGTATAGACCGCATGAAAGCGATCTGGCGAGTGACGAGGCAAGCGTCGGTGAACCCGCTTCGCTGTCGCTCGGTCACTCGCGCGACGAGGCAATCCGCATGAAAGCAACGGGAGCAAGCGACATTGTAATCCAAAAGGAAGTGTCTAGAGTTCCGTCCAGGCGGAACGATGGTCGCCACTAAAGTAACGTCCAAGTTGGGTCTCGTATAAAGCAAATGTTGAAGGCTAGTTTCTGAAGGAGTAAAGCTATACGCACTCCGGAGTGCGCTTCGGACGGAAATGGCTACACGCACTCTGCGGAGAGCTCATGCCGCTCGGGTCACCCTTTTCGAATGGCACGTGTATCGCTGGGGAGCCCGCCTGCGTTCCCCCCGCTTCGCGGCGACAGTGTGAGGCTGCTAATTACAAAACGTAACCAGTACACGCCGCTTCGCGGCGTCCAGCCGGCAACCCAAGCCCCGCTGTCCCCGATCGCATCAGGAAAGGGAGTCCCGTACCATTTAGTTTTGCGAAGTTTCGTCGGCAACGAATCTTTTAGTGTTCACCGGAAGGGAAAAAAAAAAAAAAAAAAAAAAAAAAAAAAAAGGTAAATATTGCCAAATGCTTCGACAAAACAAAATGTTTGAGAAAACGAAACAAAAAGAAAGTGGGACCACCGCGGATCGAACCCACGTCCACTAGCGTACGAAGCTGACACCTTAACCACTACGCTATGCCACCGCTTAAAAGAATGAGTTGTTGTGACTATTCCTTTTATATGAGACTAGCGGAGTGCGTATAGCCATTTCCGTTTGAAGTGCACTCCGGAGTCCGTAGGCTTTATCCTTTCTGAAGTGGTGGTGTAGTGTAGTGGAAAGGTGTCTGCCTTACACGCAGCGGGCCCGGGTTCGAACCGCAGTGTGGGTTTACTTCTTTTTTTTTCTTCTCGATTTTTTTTTGTCGGTATTCACATTTCTCTTTTACAATTATCTCTGAAAGACATGAAGGCATGTTGTCGACGAAACTTCGCTGAACTAAATGGCCGGAGGTGCAATAGGGCATAGCGGGTTTGGGTTGCTGGCTGGGCGGCGTGTACGGAGGGCTAAGTGGGTTAATAGGGAGTTTTCATAGACCGTTTTCGCCGTCCCTCAATGCCCTACGCAGCTTGCTATGATGTCGGAACTCTACAGTCAAGGGCATGGGCGCACAGGCGCAGTAGCGGCTTCTTCGTTGCAGAGGGCTTAGCGGTGAACGAAACATGGTCTACGAAAACTCCCTCTTAGTTTTGTAATTAGCAGCCGCATACTGTCGCCGCGAAGCGGCGTGAATGCAGGGGAGGGGGGGGGGGTGTTAACGAGCCCCCCAATGATACACGCGCCGTCGGAAAAGGGTGACCCAAATGGCACGAGCTCTAGCTCCGCGTTCCAGACGGAACTCTAGTAGCAGCTATCGTTCCGTCTGGAACGCTAGCCACACCGTACGTCCAAATCGCCGCCTTCCCTAGGTTCACAGGGGCGAGAGAGGAGGGTGGGGGAGAAGGTTAGGCATATCCATTTCAGTGCTCTGTCTGGACGTAACGCTAGCCACAGCGTTGGACGTAACGCTAGACACCTCTTTTTTTTTTACTTTTTTTTTGTAGGGCATTTGACAATATTTACAGTAAGCTCTCCACGTCGTGCGTATGGCCATTTCCGGTCAACGTGCACGAGCTCGTGCCTATAGCCTTTACTCTTCATTGAATAGGACTGATTTGAGCCAGCACATATGAGAACTGAAAAGAAGCTAAGTGCCTCTGGAGCTGATTTACTAACTATATAAAAATATTTTTGGGTTAGATATATGTGAAGCTAGTCCATGCGCATACATTTTACAGATGCTGGATTTGGTATTTGAAGAATACACTGACCTTGCTGCGGACGACGAAATACATGACATGGCTAAAATCACTCTCCTGCCCATTGTAACTGTCCCAGAGGGTGGGCCAGATTAATGAAAAAAAGAAAAAAGAAACGGTTTATTACTAGGAATATAATCACAACTGTGATAGGCTGTGTCTATACGAGCGTTTTTTAAATTTTTTATTCTTTAAAAATTTTTTAATGGTGATAGCTATGTTAATGCCGCCTTCACTGTATGTTTGTGGAGCTTGGTGCCTGATTATGATTGGTAGAAAAGCGTCCTGTCACTTCTGTACGTCCGTCACTATCCAGCAAGTGTGACGCCGGCGCCTCCAGCAGACACGCTGTCTGTCGAGATAGTGGCGAAGGGCATGAAACACGGGCGTCACTTTTTTTTTTGCATCATAATCAGGTGCACCTTTCAGCGTGTGGTTTTGAGTTAAGCAAAAAAAGGAAAAATTAACAGATGAATATCTCAAAGCCTGTTGCTTTTTCGGGAACCGTGTCAATTGGGTTGGCTTTTATTAATGGCCACCTTTAAAACTACAATAGACCCTTTCCGGAATTCAGTCTGGCCACTTTGATCACTATCATCATCATCTGAAAACGCCATATGTGCTACACTAATGGCGGACTTCTGTTTACTGATGAAGGAAGTTGAAGATGCTCCTGAGCATCTTCATCTTCAGACCCTCAGGGCTAGGGTGACCAGACGTCCCGTTTTGGCCGGGACAGTCCCGTTTTTCAGGTCCATTTCTGCCGTCCCGTCTTTTTATCCCAATATAGAATCATGTCCCGTTTTCGCAGAAGTACATAGTTTCAAAATTGGCACCAAGCGAGTAGAAGCAAACTGCAACTATGCCTATTCGTTGCAAGTATATTTTACAAAACTAACCGTAGGTACTTTACAATATTTACCCAGAGAGTAAAATTTAGGACTGTTCTTGCCCACAAACACTTTTTCTTTCGCGAGGACGGTAGAAATATTTTTTTTTTAGTTACTGGATATAGCACGGATGTAGAATCATGTAGGAATAGCACGCATGTAGAATTTAATTACATTTTTTCTCAAACTTTAGTACCCCCCCCCCCCCCCCCTTTACCGCTGGGATGTCCCGTTTTCTACCTTGAGGAATATGGTCACCCTACTCAGGGCCTGAGGACATTGCAGAGGGGAGTGTGTTACAAGGAGACATCAAAAGCAAACAAACAACAATCAAAAGCAAACAAACGACAATCTTAAGAATGAAAAAAATACATAATAATGAAATGCTAAAAGTTAACACTGTTAAGGCATCGTTTAGAAGCGATGGAATCGGATATGGATGCCACAGATGCTGGAAGGTGATTCCATAAGACCGTCGTCTGAGGTATAAATAAATTATAAAAAGTTGTAGTGTTACATTGAGGAATGCCCATCTGTGGATGGTCAAGAAATTATGATATGTAAAGAGGTGTCAGTAACTTGTCACATAGCAGAGGATTATAGTAATAAATTTTGTGGAACAGACACACTGTTAAGATTTCCACGTAATGCAAGGTTAGGTAGGTTCAAACTTATTTTCATTGATGTTACACTGGCAGTGCAGTGATAATTAGCAAGGATGAAACAAACAGATCTGTTCTGAATTGCTTCAAAAGCCAATATCAACACGTTAATGCCAGGGTTCCCAATTCAAGAGGCATATTCCAGCTTAGAGCGCACGAGCGTTTTGTAAAGAAGCACCTTGAGAGATAAGGGAACTGATGAGAAGTTCAGTGTGATTGTTCGCCTGCACTCAAGCACGTAGACCAAAGTATAGGGTGGTCCAAGTCACCAGGATCGATATAAAATGGATCATAGAAATCGACACCTGCACGTAGCAATCTAGACTTTTTGTCAGAGGTGTATTTCACATGTCGCTTTCCTTTTGTAAAATTAGAAAGCGTAGCTCTCTTTCTGTAAAAAATAAGGCCAAGAAACTTGCCAGGGTCTACGGCGGACAGTGACGCAGACGACAGGGGTCTAGTAGCAAGGTGTGTTTGGCGTTCGTATAGATTGATGGGCTACCTCCTTACTGCGACGGCTTGCGACCAAGGTTTTATAAAATGAAGATAATCTTTTTCAAATGTACCTTCGGTTAAAAAATAAATGCGGGCAATAAAAGCAGAACTTAAAGTAAAAAAAAAAATGTGTCTGCATAACGACAGCGCTTTTGCTGCCAACGTGTCGTCTGCTAGCTTTAGCTGGTCGGCTGCACCGTCGGACGCTGCTCCCGATGCCATCTATGAATACGATCGCCAAACACGCCCTGCTACTGGGCTTGGTCGTCTGGGTCGTTGCCTGCCGTTAACCCTGGCAATTTTCTTGGTCCTATTTTTTGTAATTTTACAAAAAAAAATTGACCCGTGAAATAGATCTTTGACGAAAGGTTTAGATTGCTACGTGCAGGCGCCTGTTTTTATGGTCCATTTTAGATCGATCCTGGTGACTTGGACCACCCTATATATAGAGTATTGTATCGGGCACATAGGGTTTTGTCGAGGGGGGGGACCGCCCATGTCAAAATGGCATAGATGGGGGAGGGGGAGCGGGCAGGGAGAGGAGGTCCCAGCAAAACTGAGGATTTGGGGCTATGTGCTCGTATTGTATATGCAAGTACAGTTGCTGGTGGTGTGAGCTGGAATATGCAAGCGGTGACCGGGCTGCGCAGACCACATAGCCGCAGCAAGTGACTGGCCACAGCCTGGTCGTCACTCATGCTTTCCTGCTTATATCGCTTGCTAATGTATGTATCGAGGTCCTCGTTAGATAAACTTTGTTTCGTGTTAGTACTGGATACCAGAGCAGTTTGAGTGTTGCATTAGAAGGAGGGGGCCAGTCAGGGCCATGTCTTTTTCAAAGTGATATGGCTTGCATGCTCTACTGGACGGTGTTGCACTGTACTCCGCATATTATTCTTAGCACTCAACAGCATCTCTGTTTGACACTATGTGAAATTGCATGCTGTGCATGTTTGCATCTACCGAAGAGCTTAAGCTTCAAATTCGGGCTCAGATTATGAGCCACGAACCAAGAATAAGGTGCCGAATTTCTGTATTATTGAACACGAGCGTATTGGTGAAGGTTCATATCCACACACGAAAGGATAAGAAACGGAAGGTGGACAGGGCCGAAATAGGACCTCTGGAAAGATATCTTGGTTTGTTCTTGTCCACTGCGTTTTTTATTCTTTCATGTGTGCATATGAAAATTTTGTACATTACGATTTATACTGAATTCCTGAAACGGCGAGCATCTAGCGGCATTTATTAGTAATAAATACACCAAACCTTACTTATAGCATGTAAAGTACAAACCGTTATATCATTAAAACAGCCTGCTGGGGTCCTTAACACAAATCCAGTAACTTTACACTGCAGGGATTTCCTTTCGTTTTAGGAGGAGGCTTCATTGGAGACGGTGCGCACTGAAAACTGTGAAACCGCCCAAAGAGAGAGCTTGCCAGATGAAACTTCTCCAGATGACTCCTCTCCAGATGTACCATTGGTAGGCATCGAGCCCTTTGAGCTGTAAGTGTGTTTTAATGGTTGCGACTATAGAGGCTATGTTGTGATACAAGGCAGCCTCGAAATGCTTCTATTCCGCTGTCACTATAGAACGGCGGACAAAGTGGCATCAATGGAAACGCTCATACCAGCTGCACTAGCGTCTCACCGGGTGCCTACCGTACATGTGCGCTTTGCTTAGGGTGGTGACATCTAGCCATTTTGGTTCGCGTCTTTTTATTTATTGTTTGCTTGGATCACATGTCGGCTAGTAGCTTTACCTGCGCGGTGCCGTTTTGTTTCATCTACTTCTTTGACGCATCTCACGTACATGGACCATTGTGTTCTGCTGCGTTCCCTGGGCAATGGAGGAACCAGGCACGTATCCAGGGGGGCCCATGGGGCCCGGCCCCCTCCCCCCCCCCCCCCAATATCTTCCATTTTGCTGGGGCCTCCTCTCCCTCCTCCCCCTCATACAGCATTTGGCCTCTGCCCCCCCCCCCCCTCCCTCCCTCCCTCCCTCTTCCGAAACAAGACCCTGGCTAAGTGCCTGGGAGGAACACGGGCGCTTCACAAGACTGATACACGCATGTGTCCTCACCACATGCAGTTTATTCAGGGAACACAGAGCTGATAGCTCAGGTGGTAAAGCACTTGGCTCACACACAGTAGGCCCATAGTTCGATCCCTGGCAGCGGCAAAGTGTAACAAATGTTTTAGAGCATTCATCAATATCGACGACGGTTTCTCTACACCATCATTTCAACGGGGGGTGAAGAGCCCATAACAGCTATCGCTTTAAAATGAGGTTGAGAAAAAGCATGTGAGACGCCTATAACATATTTATTGTATTTCTGTTTTTTTGTTTTTTTTTATATGCTTCTACATAGCAACATTTTTTTTCTTTTTTTTTTAATAATCATTTTCTTATAAAATAATTGCACTATTTTTAGGCCTTCGTGTTCAGACGACGATGGGAACACCTTCATTTTCCCCAAGCTTGGAGCTCTCCATGATACGATCATCTCTGGCAAACCTCTGACATCTTCATCATTCCGAAAGATTGTGGAGCTCCTCTTTCGCGCAATGGTGAACATAACAGTGTAAGTAAGGTGGTCTCAAAATTCGGACTTATTCCTAGCTTCATCATTTCCAGTTCCTTTCATGGGTGACTTCTTTGTGGGCACCGGTCAACCTTTGTCTTGCTGTATCTTTCTGTATCCAGCTAAACCTATGTCTTAAATCACAGTATCGAAGCAGGTGAAACTGATTTTTGCAATATATTTGAAGTGGGTTTAATCCCTCTAACCCTCCTTGTATACAAAAAAAAAAAAAGTAATTCGGAAAAAAAGCTAGGTTGCTTCTTTCTGGTCCTTATCTTGCCAAATTTTGTGCAGTGGTAAACATAGTAGATTGATGGCTTATTTGCGTTGTTTCACAAGTGCATCTTTGTGCTGAATTTTAGGCTTCTTGGTCGAGACCGCTGCGCCAAAAATGAAATTAGTCAGTTCAGGCTAGAGAAATGTTTGGTTAGTTAGGTCACTTCTTGTCATTTGCTAGAAGCAATCCATGCCCTCGCTGTATTTACAGGTGTATGTGTTGCTGGTGTGTAAAATTAATGGAAGCTTTAAGTAACTTGCTCGTTTTCCTTCAATAGGACAACATGTCTCTTTGTCGAAATTCATATTACAAGAATTTGCTAAGCGGAAAATGTGTAGATATTCCTTTTTTTTTTTTAAATATCTGAAAATTTGGTGCGACTAGTTATAATCGATTGGGGGTCATTGGCATGTTTAAAACATTGATGCACTGTGTACCATCTGAACAATACCTTGCATCTTCCTCGCGTAGGCTCAGTCTGCATACGGGACCTATTGATTCACAATGTGGGTTATAATATTAGAGATTGTTGAGCCATAAGAATGGGCACGACTTTTCTGCAGGATCCCATCTCAGCACTTTTACTCCAAGGTCACTCAGCTACTAACTGACAAGTACCCTCAGCTCCAAGATGTTATAGGAACTGGATCAGTAAGCACATTTCTTTTGCACGTTTATAATAATAGCTGCGATCAATTCTTAGCATTGGTGCTTCTATACATCTTTCCAAAAAACGCTCCTAGGCCGCCGCCATGTTGCTGATGCTGATGCAGCTGGCCCTCTATCAGCTAGAAATTTTCTGCCACCCTCTTGGACTGTGAACACCCGCTCAGTGCGGTTCTCTACCTGTTTTGGCGGTTTTGCATTCAACGTTTTCTCGCCCCTCTTGAAAGTTCCCACTTAATTTTTTTTATGAGTGCTGCATACCCTTTCTGTGTTATCTTCCATTGTGATATATAAGACTGGTAAGTGCCTGCCATTCAAGCTTTTCTGCTCGACATTCATGGGAAACGAAGGAAGTGATGGACGTCGAACTGCCCTCAACGCGATTTTGCAAACATTCTTCTCCCCCCTCCCAGAGATAATCCGCATAGAATCCTCGGTCATCTCCAAAAATAGTTGTCTGGGTTGGGGTGGGAAACGGGTCAGTCGCGTTTGTTCCTTTACCTTGGTGCTTTAGTGAAAAAGAAAGCTCTCCCCAGCTCAAAGGTGAAAAGAGTATAGCTGGACGCCATAATTTCACTCCTTGGCGCAGGAACGATTCCCTTGGTAGGCTCCCAATAACTGATATCGCAGCAAAAATGCTATGGCTGGACCTAAATTTAAATTTAGATAGTTGTTCAAGCTGTGGTATTTCTTTATTTTACAGGACTCGTGGAGAGTAGCACTGCGGTACAAGTTCAAAAATGAAAGACGTCGCCTTTCAGACGACGTCCGGGTTGCTGAAAACCGTGCAAAATTTGGATCAAAAAGACCAAATGATGGAGGTGCAGCCACACAGCTGAAGCGGCAAAAAAAGATTAAGCTGGTGAGGGGCAATGTTTAAACTTTCCGGGATAAACTTGGAAGATCAAAAATTGCTGATGTGGTTCGGATGCGGATATCGTGTCTGCATAGTGGATGATCAAATTGTTATCTACGCATGGTTTTCTTTCTACTCATCAGTGTCTGCCTTAGAAATCAACGAAACGCTTCCATCAATCAGATAACGCGAATCGGGAAAACTACAATGGTTTATCCCGTCTCCGCGAGTAGGTGGAAGCATGAAATGCTTTCGAGTGGGAAGGATTCGGAAAGATGATGATGGCAGGGAGCTCGATTCATTCCGATTCGATGGTTGGCACTCACTGGAAGCTCACCTGAGATTGGAGCTCACCTGGAAGCTCTCAAGATCCCAGGCGAGCTTCCATTAAGTGTCAATCAGTGATTTGGAACCAGTGGAGCCTCCTGCAATCGTCCTTCTTCTTGGGTCCTTGTCTCGCAATGTCCATAAGATCTGAGAACATGCAGCACTCTAATGAGCAGAAAGAGTACTACCCTTGTCGCACTATGGTTTTCGAGATCACTGGCACGTAAAGCTCCTTGCACATCGCCAAAGAGCTTTGCACATGAGCAATCTTCAAGACTTCGTTAACACTACAATTTCTACCTGTTGTGCGACGGCCATGTTCAGTAGCATACTTGAAAACCTTAATCTTCAAACCGCATGTTAGCTAATGTATGAAACCATCGTGGAAACCCCACGATCGTGCTGTTGGGGCAACCATAAGCTATAGACATTTGCAGAAAAAGCTCTCTGGCCGCCGCCATTTTGCGAACCAAGCGGCCCCTACCAGCCATAAATTTCTGCCACCTGCCTGAGCTGTGGAAACCCGGTCAGCATGACTCCCCAGCTGCATTGTGCATTCAGAGTTCGCCAACTTTTCTTGGAAATTTTTACTTTATTTGCCTGTTTAGGATGCTTACCCTTTGTGTGCTATCATGCACTGTGAGAACCAGGGAATACCAGGGCTCATAGCCTGCTCGGCCTTCGCAGGAAACAAACGAAGAGAGTGAACGTCAAGCAACTCGCGAGTCGTGACGGAGGCAGTTCGACATTCTTGAAGGATTATTTCCGTTGAGATAATCTCCA
Organism: Ixodes scapularis; assembly: GCF_016920785.2. Classification (NCBI taxonomy): domain Eukaryota; kingdom Metazoa; phylum Arthropoda; class Arachnida; order Ixodida; family Ixodidae; genus Ixodes; species Ixodes scapularis. Next base: position 137,367 of record NW_024610246.1, on the reverse strand, counting down.
GAAAGCCTTCCCGACTTGTGTTCCGAGTCTTCGCGAAAAATAGCTGATAGGGTCGGGTCCGGAGTGTTTGCTTTGAAGCTGTGCAAAAAAGCAGCTCTCTTCTACATGTGCCCAAAACACGCCGGATTCCGTCTGATCGTCGTGAAGTTACTATCGTCGACACTGTTTATTGGATATGCTGTGTTATTTGAGACCTTTCTCAAATCCTGTTCGGATAACGCGGCATTGTGGGGTACGTACAATATATGTTGTTCGATTGATGAGACTCGTTGAATTTCATTTTGTGGGCGAGTAAATCTATGCAGTTTGAATATCCTGTGCGGTCAAATATTTTTGACGGTTAAGATCTTTGTAGATTGACAAGGCGGAGTGTATGGTGCCGTAAAAAGACCAACATAAAATAAAACAAACATCCCAGTTGCATTCGTTCTGTCGCTCACGGACTCACCAAAACAGCTTTCGTTGCTTTGTTTTTGTTCTCAAAAATAGTACAGAGCATTCTTAAAAACCCCGAGAAATTCTATTTGCCATAGAATACAAAAGAAAAATAGAACACGGCAATTTAGCCTCCACCAGCGTCCGAAAGTGTGCCCACGCAGGCTGCCACAGCCCACTGACGAGAAACTCCACAGCTCAGCGCAGTCTGGCAACACTGACTTATCCTCTCAAAACCAGGGATGCCTGCTGTAAATCGCTTCGTTCGAGACTGCCGCTTGAAAGGTCTATAGGCAACTTTCAAAAATCCTGCCATGCAACATTGCATGCGTTGCACGCTCGGAACAGTTGGCTGCGAAGCTGAGTGACATGGTTTCAGTCGAACAGGCGTTGTCTCTGCTTGCGCGACGAAACATGTGCAATCGCAAGTATGCTGAAGTTTCTCTCGCGTAAAACATCAACCAAGGCACCTGCAATTTTTTTGCTTAAAACCTGGCATGCTCGAAACCAATAAAATAGTGGCCAGTGTTTTTTTAATTGCTTGGCGACATTTATGGTATTTTACACTTGTGGGATGTCTCAGTTGTGAAAATGAAGTAGCGAGTTCCATTATGACACAATAATCATGGCAAATATCTGAAGCCGGAACTAAATGGCCCGCTAGTACCCGGAATTCATTTCTTGGCATCTCCTCACCAGGGGCCGCCCCGATTCGGAAAAAAGCTTATTGCAAAATGGCGGAAGGTTCATTTCTTCCCACGACCCCGGCTTGGCTTGGCCACCTGGAGATGGAGGTCGTTCCTTCCCATGATCGTCTAGCTGTTTATCGCTCAAAGTGGCGCATAAAAAAATTTGAACGTTCCCACCTCGTGATACAAAGTTGGGGGTGCATTTATTGAGCAAGGTGCAAGGAAATATGTTATATATTTTTATCTGGACTGTTTCCTTTTTTATATTGTGTGTTTTCTACTGTTTGTGCTCCCGTAGGGTAATGCCTTGGGCAATGTTAGGTCAAATGATTGAATTCAATTTTACCTTATCAGAAATTTTGGCATGCTAAGAGCATCAAGCACTAAAAAGGTAGTCAGTTGTTGTCCTTCTGTTAATGAATATTCATGTCTAAATCGCGCCCTTTCGATCATGCCTCTCAAGAACATCACTGCTTCGGCTTTGGCTGGAGAGGACGAAGCCAGCCTGATCGCCCATGAGGAATGGCTTATACGAGAAGGACGAAAGGCAGCTCCTGATGAAAAAGGAATCCATGAAAGGATGACTCTCACTGCGAGGAAGAGGCTCTCTGACATGGCACAAATGGGCATTGATGCTGTTAGGACAAGGTACCCATACCTGATGGACTCTCAGCGAGTGAGTCATTGCTGCTACTCTTCCGCTTTATTGAATACGAAGGTGTTGTTGACTTTTTTTTTGTACTCTTGTTTGAATACAGAAACTCTTATTGAAGGGACACTGACAGGGTGTTTATGCTCGCCGATGTTTTTAGTTGTACATGGCTTATGAGAACCCAACTGCCCAGAACAGAATTTGAGGCTCAAAATTCAGTTTCTTTCCGCCCGAGGACCGCCACGAGAACTGGCCGGTTCGAGTTGCGCTCTCTCTCTTTGTGATCACGGGCTGTTTTCTAAGGTTTAGACACAACCACCAAATTTAATCAAAGTCGTGGGTCATTGAAGGCACACAGTCAATATTAAAAATAGCAAAAAGATGAAACCCTTTTTTTGTGACTTCTAAAAAGCTGTTAATAAGATTATTGAGGAAAAAAAAAGTTGCACAGAGAACCAGACGCATTCTGTGCATTTCCTCGTTCAATAGCCCTTTTGCGAAATCCCCCAAGCGCCCTGGCCCGCGCGCGAGGAATTGTGGGAGAGACTGTCCCTGGCCTGGCCACTCTGCCTTGAGATCGCATTGCCTCGTCGCTCGTCTCCTCATAATCTTGTTTTTTGATTTCATTACCTATTTTTATATGTTCAAGTGTATATTTATTGGTTCTAAGTGTTTCTATTTTCTTCTGTGCGCAGTATTTTTTGCATATATATAGTTTTTGTCTTTATTATGCCTTTTTCGACGGGAGTGCTGACGAACAACAGGCCGCTTCGCGTGTCGTTCTCCGGGTGAGTGTTATCGTTGCTACTGGTTCCTGTCGTGCTGTTAGCTGTTCATTTTGGTTCACTTGACCCGCGTGCAGTCGTGAGGAGCCGTTTATGAACACCCACGCAGATGTCATAGGGGTAGGCAGACTCTAAATCAAGAATTGCGACGCGAGAGCAGAGTGCGCTGTGATTTAGCCGCCCGCGCCTGCTCCGTTGACTCGCAGTGCAGCGTATGCCTTCGGGTGCCGCTTGCTTGACCAAGATACAGCAAGCTGCTTTGTCGCTGCGAACCATTTGTCCGAATGTTTGCAAAGCTGAGGCATATGCAACGCTGTGGCATTTGACAACTGCGCGCTGCGGTGCGATCCCTTTGCAAATGCCGACGGCTCAATGTCGCGGCTTGAATGTGCCTATGGCATGCCTTCATAATCTTTCTTTTAAGCGGTTGTCATTTGCCAACGCCCTTTTTCAAGTGCAGAGATAAGTTGCCGCGAATCATTTGTCCGAATGCCTGCAAAGCCGTAGCACCGTTTGTCATATCCAACGCTGCGGTGCCTGACAAACTGCGCTCAGCGGCGCGAGCCCTTCGCAAGCGCCGGGCGGCCCAACATCGCGGCTTGTGTGCGCTTATAGTATGCCTTCTTAAACTACTTGCTAAGCGGTTGTCAGTTAAAAGCACCCCTTTTCAAGTGCAGAGGTGTGCTGTCTCCCAGGCAGTCATCTTGAAACTCGTAGTTCCTTCGATAATTTTATTTCTCTAGTCAAGATGTCAGCTCAAGGTATTTTATTTCTTTAGGTCACCTTCAGCAGTAACATGCCCTCATAGTACAGTTTGCTGTGTGCCAGGCTGTACAAACAGTACTGCCGGCGGACGGCATGTTTCCTGGCACTGCTTCCCAAAAGACAGCGTCCTGCGAAGCGTTTGGGTGAAGACAACTGCGTGCAGTTGTGAGGCGCTGCAAAGTTGGACATGCCGAACAGTGTTACGGTTTCGCAGGCATTCAGACAAATGATTCGTGACAGCAAAGCGGCGGGCTGTATCTTACTCAAGTAAGCGGTATTGAAGGCACATGCTACAGTGCCAGTCAACTAAGCGACGCGAGAGCCGAGTGCGATTGAGCCACCTGCACTCGCTTTGTTGACTCGCACCGCACTCGGCTCTCGCGTCGTGATTGTTGATTCAGAGCTCTGCCTACCCCTATGACATGGGTGCGGGTGTTCATAAACGGCTCCTCTCGACTACACCTGGGTCAAATGAACCAAAAATGAACAGCTAACAGCACGATAGGAATCAGTAGCAATGGTAGTACTCACCCGCGGAACGACACGCGAAGCGGCGTGTGCAGAAGAAAATAGAAACATTTATAAGCAATAAAAAATACAGTGGTACAGATAAAAATAGGTAATGGAAATGAAAAACCGGATTAAGAGGAGACAGGCGACAAGGCAATGCGATTTCAAGGCAGAGCAGCCAAGCAAGGGAGCCTGTTGAGTGTTAGCAACATCCTAGCTAATGCAGCGACCAACGACTTAGTTGGAAGCTATGGTTCACAGGCCAGGTTTGGAGATCCTATCAACTCTATGCCATACTGCATGAAAAGGACTCGAGGGTCCGAAAGAAAAGAGTAAGAGATTGCATGCGAAGAAGAAGGTTTGATATTTCATCAGCGTGATGTCTGTAGTACCAATTATTTCTCTGCACTCTTGCAAGACTTGCTTGGCAAGTCAATAGACATATTAAGAACTTCAGAGCAAAGGGAAGTTAAAAAAAATAATGTTACTAAAAAAAGAAACTTGCGTATTGTGTGTTCGTATGTTTGTTCCTAAAGCCCTTCCCACACCTTCAAGTTGTGGTAAATGGGGGATTCGGCCAACTCGCTGAAAGCCGACTCATCGACAGTCAATTCGTAATATAGGCCAATTTGTTGTAGGACAATTCATCAAAAGGCAACTTGTCGAAAGGCAACCTGGGACTGTCATTTAACCCATTCGAGGCCGATTCCTCGAATGAGTTAAATGACGGTCCCAGGTAAAAGTTCATGGTTCCTTGTTATCTTTTGATCTAAATTTTTATTTGTGTTTGGACTAGGGACAGCGGTCTTTTTAGGTTTTAGGACAGTACCTTGAGACAAGTTTAGAAATGTAAATTTCGGGATTGTCCTTTTGCTAGTTTTCTTTATTACTTTTTGTAATGAGCCGCTGCGGACTGTTGCCGCGAAGCAGCGTGGACGGGTAGGCCAAGCAAACTCACACGTGCCACAGTGATGCACACGCGACGTAGTAACTGTCCCCCACTGCACCGTGAAAGTGGAGAAAGCTGCAAGTTGTTATCTTCGACAAGAAAGAGCACACTGGATGTTTATTACGATACGGCGATATTACGCATTACTATAGGGCAGGATTTGCTTTAACATTTCAGGACAAAATTATATATTATGGCTTTGAAACAGCGGCGACCAGTTGGCGTCTTCGACTAATTTTTCTTCGACGATTTGCCTTATGACGATTCGGCCTATTCGACAAATGGGCTGCTGACGAGTTTACCGTCGATGAGTTGGCTTTCGGTGAGTTGGCCTAGACTCGGTAAATGGTAGTGCCAGTAAAATCTGAATTTAGGCGTTGTTTCTTGTTTCCCTTATTTAAATTAATGAACAAGTGCCAATTTCTTTGTAAATTTTATTAAAGAAATGCCGTGGCATATTTCCTGAACTTTCAATTTTTATATTTTCTTTTGTGAAGTTCGCTAAAGATTTCGAGAGGCTCACGAAGATGAACCTGGCCGACAAAGTCGCAAAAGGGATTGACAAGATCGTTCTGTTGGCCACAAAGAAGGCGATCGACTGCCAGGAGCATGTCCTACTTACACTGCAAGCAGCACCGCACATGGATCTGGGGAGGCTCAGGACACGGCGTGAGTACAGTAAGAAAACCGCTGCGCAAGGGAGGCTTTTCGACCAAGCGATAAAATACCACCATTCAATGCATGCATGGGAAAAGATAGTAAAAAAACAAACAAAAAACTTTCAGTCTTTCTCTTTTGTTGAGGAAGGAAGACTAGCGGAGCTGCACTATGGTGGGAATGAAGTAATGGACGATCGCTAGTCGGCAAGCCAGAGTGGAAAGGTTGCGGCCATCTATGATGGTTGCTGCCGTCTCCTATATATGGCGGTAGCTGTCCAGAGTTCTGTGTCATCGGGTTATTTGAGGACTGACACGACCCTGGGGAAACTAGCCGCTAACAGCTCCACTGTAAAAAAAATAACCGAGTTTATGTGTGCAACCACGTTGGCGCATTGCTCGGCTGAGAAGTAAGCGAAACTATAGCTTTCAAAATGCGGCCTTTAGGGTGGGCTGCTTTGTGCTGGCCTCCCCTGTATTGAAAGATGGAACGTGACTGGCACTCTCGCTATCAGCGCGCTCGGAAACAATAGTGCTACGTGCTGCAATTTTGCCGCTCTGGTCGTTGGTCGCTCGTGCTAATCTTTTTCTGCTGCAGCTGTACATGCGCAGCGCCTTGGCAGAGGAGAACCCTCTGCCAAGGTGCAGGCAGCGTGGTGGAGGGCCGTAGAGGACAGACATTTGGGCTGCACACCAGTGTATGGGGAATAACTTTGGGAGTTTGTATCATACTCCCAAGGTTATTTCCCCGTGGTGATTTGAATTGTTTCATACCATTTGGTGACATGTCCAATGGCTTATCTATAATATTATGTTGCACCCATTTAGGTCGTTCTGGTGTGTTGCCTTCTTTTCTTTTAGTGGGGACAGGCTTGGCCAAGTGAACATCTTAGTATTTGTCTGAAGTTCCCTCATTGTCACTGATCCTACTGGAAGATAAGCAGAACAATGCATACATTTTTTTTCTGAAACCGTCCAGGACACGTGCAACGAAGAGTACAAAAATGTATTTGATATCTTACACAAATGTTGTTGGTGTTTTTCAGACATCCTGACTGTTGCAACTCTGCGCATTTTGGCACTGAACGTCAAGGAGTCAACATCACTGCCCCTAATGTTCGTGCAAGAAGATGTAAGTTATTTCACTATATTTTTGCGAAAGTTGATGCTAGCAAGAACAAAGTTCCAGCCTACCTTCAATGTAGCAGGGTTAAATAAATGCTAACTAAAGAGGTTTTTTTGTTGTTTTTTGTGGGTAGAGTGTTCGTTTTTTTTTTGTTTTCACGGTATGTTTTTTCATAGTGCCCGCAGGGGCTAGAATTGGAGCCTTCTGAATACATATTAGTGACCATGTTGATGTCAAAGGAAACAAACATGTGAAATGCACATGAATACAAGTCCTGAAAAACCAATGAAGGCTGGAAGGCGGCAGGCATGCTGATCTTTCTCGGGTTTTCAATACAGAGACAGTGTAGCGTGTTAACTGGCTTCCAACAGTTCAATAGCAGCTTGTTCACCTGGCCCCTTTTGTTAATGGGGTGTCCCAAACATTAGGCCCACCAGGCCCCAAATACTTCTGTAACGCTCAAGAGATAATGGCCACCTAAATTACAGAGATATAAAGTAAAAATTTGAGGCGAACCAAGTTTCGGGTACAATGGCTGAAACGCCAAAAACCTAATAGTCTGGCTTCCAAAACACAGCCATGCTCAACGTGCCTCATGCTGGATTTTCACTGCTCCGGTTGGTGTTCGGACGGGAGAGATATGGCCAGCGACTGCACATAAAATGTAAATGTAGCTCGTGAAAATTAATTTATACAACTACATACGAGACATTGTTATGTTTGCTGTTTTCTGGAACCTTCATCTTTGGGTTTTTTTAGTGTAGAGGAGGAAGCAAAAAAATTAACATTGGCCAACGAACAAATAATAGCATGTACCGTTATGGTCAGTCGGTAGCCCTGTACGGTTCATAAATGCGGGGTGGCGAGGTAAGCAGGGTGCGTCCGTGGCAGACATAGATTGTAGCACCTGAGCTGCCTGCCTTCTGTCGGTGTTTGCCCCCTTTTTTCTCCTTGAAACTTGTCTGCCCTTGGCTATGTTCGCTGATACCGATAAGAACCCATTATTGCACCCAATGAGCGCTGACGACCGATGACACTGCCTGACAAAGCGCGTCTGCGCAAACATCCCTGCTTTTTGTCTTCTCTTCCTTCTGCACGTATTGTTTCTCATCTGTGCATTTGTTGGTGTCCTCTTATCCAAACAATAACCTCAAATGTACACAGGAAGGCTGCTGTCCGCATAAAGAAACCAGGCCACTGTAAAAGTGAGATGTGATAGCAAAGCGAAAAATCACTCTCATGGTGAAAACGAACCAGTGATGCGTCAGATTTTTGGCGTGACTTTTATTTTTTTTATCTCCAGACCTGTACTCATTTCCAACAATAAATAAGTCTAGCAGCGTATCATAATGCATCGGAAAAGTATCTCACTATTGAAATGCAAATAGGTTTCACAAATGCATCTTCATACTGAAATAGAGATACTAAAATATATCTCTAAGCTTATATCGCAATATTTTCATGTCGTGATGTTTCCCCAATTGTAATTCCTCATTCATTTTACATTGTTGCAGATGCCGGTTACTTATTTAAACATAAGCAATGCTCATGGCCTGAACTGGAGTGAATAATAGCAGTTGACAAGAGCAAACATGTTTTGGCCTTCTACATTAAAATATGTTGTGCCTTTTCCTTTTACCTAACGCAGGATGAAAACATCCCACCGACACCGTGTGTCCTGTACAGCGGGCAAGACTTAGAGGATGCAGACTTCTTTCACCTGGTTGTTGATCGTGAGAGGTTGTTCTCCGTTCCAAATGCTGAGGAGGGGCTGTGTATGTTGTTGGCAGCCTATTGGTTGTTCAGTATACAATATGAACGGAAGGCCTTCAACATGCTCGTCACTCTGGAGAGGCTTTTTCTCGGCATGAGCCACACAACTCCAAGGGCAGTGGTAATTAAATTTTTAAACAAAGTTTGCAGGCACGTGCATGGTTGAAGCAATGATTTGTGCTTCAACCACACGCGCATTAACTGCTTCGTTACGGTTCAGTTTGAGCTTTTTCTTTTTTTTTTTTTTTTTTTTACGGTGTTAGTTTGCAGGCTCTGTAAAAATGGATGTCCACCCACGGGACAGTGGGGCTTTACAGTTCAAGTAAGGAAAATGAACACATATTTTATTCAACATTTTATAAGTTAATTTTTACAAAATAGGTTTTGGGAAGAATAGCAAAACTGGAGTGATACCGGCAGAGAAATGAGGCTCATTTATTGGTACGAAAATCAAAGAAGCAGTGCCAGTCAGTTTCAGTGCAGAGGTAGATTTCACAGGACGTGCAATGGTGCTGAGTTTTCTTTGAGGAGCCAGGGTTCCTGCACTGTGTAGCATTCTTGACGTCTTCTTTCTTTGGCACGTGAAGTGCCTGCGCCGTCTGGACTGGCGAGTTCGGCAGTGGCTTGACTCTCTTGCGCGGAACCTGTGGCACCGCACAAACTTTCTAAAATGGCATCAGCCTGACTTGTTAGTCCTGAAAATCGAGCACAATCAATCAAACCAATTGTTTTCACTTCGCGAGTGTTTCAGATTGGTGCGAGCAAAACATGATCATCGCGAAATTCGTGTCATAAGTTTTGGGTCCCAGCGTCCACCCACGTAGACAGTTTGACAAGGGACTACTATAACCCTTGCTAATACTGTTGAAAATATTAAGCATTAGTGACCATCTGTGAACTTTCAAGAACTCTAGAAATATAAATTAACACAGCCTCCGTTTGTGTAAATCACATAAACTGATTACATACCTTGGCGTCGCCCGTAGAACATGCGAGTGCTGCAGGTCGCCATTTTTAACAGCAAGCAACAAGTTTTCAGTGCTGTTTGCTCAACACTCCTCCAGATGGCAGCACAGACTACGTCCATGACGGTGGACAGGCGTCCTTTTCTGTGTGCAACGAAGTTTTTTTTTTTTTTCTTCTTCTTACAATTCAAAACCCAATGTTTACACTGGTGGACGCAGGGTCTCAGGAGGTTATACAGGGTGTTTCACGAAAGGTGGACAAATTCAATATTGCAAAAACTGCTCGAAGGCTTGTGTCGTTTTGGCCCTGGGCTCGAGGCCTATTTAGGAAAACTTTTGAAGTCCGGGATAATTAGATTGTTAATTATTTTTGAGTAACTGACTTTTTAGTATTGTGTTTTAGGTTATGGTTTCAATTAGAAAATTGCTCAGCATCATTGAAAAACACTAGATCAACATATTACACAACAATAGAAGGCACGTGCAGCATCTTACGACTTTCTGAAAAACCTCACAAATGGGATAGGTTTTTAAGTTTCGGTTTGCTATTGGAGCGCATCTCGACCTCGACGGCACCATGCCCCGTGGAGAAATGGTGCAACCAGCCTCTGCTGCGTTGCGCAAGGACATCGCAGCAGAGGTTGCTTGCGCCATTTCTCCATGGGGCGCGGTGCAATCGGGGCCGAGATGTGCTCCAATTGCAAAACGAAACTTAAAAACCCGTCGAATTTGTACTGTTTTTCAGAAAGCTGTAAAATGCTGTGCACGCCTTCTGTTGTTGTGCAATATGTTGATCTAGTGTTTTTCAATGATGCTGAGCAATTTTCTAATTAAAACCATAACCTAAAACACAATATTAAAAAGTTAGTTACTCAAAAATAATTAACAATCTAATTATCCCGGACTTTAATCATTTTCCTAACTAGGCTCCTCGTCCAGGACCAGAATGACACAAGCCTTTTTTTTGTTGCGACCCATAGTTTTCGCAATATCGAATTTGTCCACTTTTCGTGAAACACCCTCTATGTGGATATTGCACTTTTCGCGACAGTATTATCAGGTTAATTTTTATTTTGCTTACAGAACAAATGATAGAATGTTTTATGGAGGCATGTTTTCTTTTTCTGTCTTTAAATGTATAACTTATGCCGACCTCCTGTAGGTGAGGTATAATTTATCTGTACGGGGGTTCCTCATTCCTAGTCACTTTCCAAAACTTTATAATTTTCTTTGTACTTGAGATTTCTGTGATATTTTTCATTACATGTTGGCAGATAGCATTGTTTATGTCAAGGAATGGCATACATTGTATTTTTTTTTTTCGTTTGTCTTTTAGGGCACAATAAATGTTCAATTTTACACATTCTAATTGATGTCATAATGAGCTTCACTTACTGAAATACTGCTGTGGTTCAGTCAAGGGCTAGACCGCCATGCTTCCAATTAGTAAATAGATATGCTTAAGGAGATGAGTGAAGCGTGTTTCCTGCAATCCTCTGAGACAAAACTTGGCACTTGATCTCCAAACAGGAAAGCTCCACATGCTTCATTTGTAAAAGCCCATTATGTTTATAACTATGGTTTAGCCGTGCAGTACGATGCTTGGGGCCACTGCTTGCTCACTTGAAGTTCGAGAAAGGGCGGCACCGGAAGCACTACCAGTTGCCCTCAGGCTTATGATGTGGCTTGCAAGTAGCTCTTTTGTATTACTTCATGAAGTGAGTTGCGTTCAATGTGACTCGTTCTTTCTTTATCATGTGCCTTGTATGTGATTTGGCAATACCCCCCAGGTGAAAAAAAGTAAATGTGTTTAGTAAACATGATAAGCTGAGAATCATGATAAGAATATCCAATACTTTATATGATTTTCGTACAATTTAGAATTTCTGATATGTGTATTGGACACATGCCTATAAAATTTTTACTAGGGCCTATGCTTCATTTCAGCTTTCGTCCGAGTGCGGCAGACGCTACCGGCCAATCCAGCATCGGCAGAGTGTCATGTGAGCTTGAACTCCACATAACCAAAACGTTGCATGATACTCTCCCGGCACTGGATTGGCTGGGGTGGCCCAGCATCCACTGGGCCACCCCAGGGGGCGCCCATTTTACGGCAAGCACCCTCTACCAGGGGTGTTTGGCAAGCACCCATTATAAAGGGTGTTTGCCTGAACACCCTAAGGGTGTTAGCCCTGGGACAAACTGGTGTACACCCTTAAGGGTGTAAAAACTTTTAGTGTGTACGTCGCTTTCCGGACGTGCTGCGTCACTTCAAGGTCTATTGACCGAAACGCAGATAACCCAAATGAGTGCGAAAAGACTTGCCTTCAAAGAGACGTCATGGTTCGAAGACGTAATGTTAATGCAAGCACGTTACAGAGAGATACTTCGCCGCTGCAGATAGCCTCTTAATTTCTCTCAGCAAGCTCTCGCAGCGGTCACTTTCGTCCCTTCGTAATGGGAAAATATTGTCGTCCTAGTTTTGTTATCTTGGGTCATTTACTAACAACCTCAAATGGTCACTTAATTGCACCAGCTGAATTTAGCTCTCTGATATATCATATATATCCCTAAGAGAGTGGACCGCCGAAGATGTGAGAAATGTTTACACAAATTTCTCTCTGATAACGACGTCACACTTTTGTTGTTACGTCATGGCCTGTAAAGTTGTTCCGCAGATATTTATTATTCTATTTTAAAGGAGCGGTGCAACGATATTCATTTGGAATGTTTTTTTGTTTTGTTTTTTTCACTTTACACGAGCTTACTGGCACGAGTGGGGCTCAAGGATACTCGCACGTCACCCCACTGGCCAAGAAACTCCTTTGTTGCGGTGTAATTTCAAGGAGAAAAGCGATGATTTTCATTCAATCTCTCTTTTGCAAAGTTTGATGACGTACCGTGGGGATCGCAGTACACCCCAATGACGATATTTGAGTCTGGTTCATAGCTTGGACCCGAGCTTTGCTTGGGCACTCGATTTGGGCTCGTGATAATTACTAGCTCGACATGCATTCGGGCAGTGGCCCGTGTCCAATCGCTGCAACGACGACAACAGCCGAGCCATAACAATGTGTGGAACTCAGCGCGTGTCCTGTGCTTTCCCAACCCCAGCGCGTGGCTATGATCAACAGTGGCGGCCTATAATCGGCTCCAGATCACGTGGCCGTTTGTTCTGGCTGCGAGTTGAGGGGATGAACGCTGCTCGTTTTAGAGCGCAGCTCTTAGGGGCCCGTTCCCGGCTTGAGCGCCGTCGCCGTCGCCATCGCCGTCGGCGTCGCCGTCGCCGTCGCCGTCGGCGTCGCCGTTGGCGTCGCCGTCGGCGTAACCAAGGTAACCCCAAGGTCACATGACCCCCAAGGTCACCCCAAGGTCACGCGACCCCCAAGGTCATCCCAAGGTCACCCCAGAGGTCACGTGACCCCTTTCCAGAGTCACGTGACCTTCGCAAGTCACGTGACACCCCCGAGGTCACGTGACCCCCCCCCCCCCCCCCCCGAGGTCACGTGACCACCCCCAGGATCACGTGACCACCCCCAGGATCACGTGACCCCCCCGCTGAGGTCACCTGACCTCCCAGATGACGTCACCGGCATCCGCATCGTCATCGTCATCATCACTGATGACGTCATCAGTGACGTCAGTGATGACCTCACCGGCATCCGCATCGTCATCGTCATCATCACTGATGACGTCACCAGTGACGTCACTGATGACGTCAACGGCATCCGCATCGTCATTGTCATCATCACGGATGACGTCATCAGTGACGTCACTGATGACGTCACCGACATCCGCATCGTCATCGTCATCATCGCTGATGACGTCATCGGAGTCCGCATCGTCAACGTCACTGATGACGTCATCAGTGACGTCACTAATGACATCATCGGCATCGTCACGTGACCCCTAAGGTCACGTGACCCCCCAGGTCACTTCACCCCCCCCCCCCCAGTACCCTTCCCTCCTCCTCCTCAAGAGCTGCGCTCTAATTCGGCGTTACAGGGAGTTGTAAACGGCTTTCACTTTTTTTCTTTAATTTTTTCTGGGACTTCTATTGCGTGAGGTGAAAAAAATGGAAGCCGTTTACAACTAACTCCCTGCAACGCCGAATTGGAGCGCAGCTCCTGAGGATGAGGAGGGAAGCGTACAGAAGGGGGGGTATATTCCTCATCCCTCGCCCTCCCTCGTGATCCTGCCTGCTACTCCTGAACGAAAGGGCTCCGGTTCGAAGCCAGCCAAGGGACAAGAGACAAACGTCTTTTGAAGTCATTTTTCGGAGTAAAAAAATTCTCATTCGTCCCCCCTGCTCATCCTCCCTGCTCCTCTCCTTTCTCCTCCTCCCCTCACGGGGGTCACGTGATCTCGGGGAAGGGGGGGGGGGGAGCGGAGGGGGTCACGTGACCCCCGGACCTGGGGAGGTCGCGTGATCTGGAGGGGGGTCACGTGACCTCATGGTTACGCCGACGGCGACGCCGCTCAAGCCCGAAACGGGCGCCTAAGAGCGGCGCTCTAAAACGAACGTGGGTTTGATAAGTCATTAACGTTAGAGATCCGTTCTAAGCGGTATTTGCGCAAAGTACAAAAATTGTTGCATCGCCCCTTGAACGATATTAATTAAAATCGATATCAGGCTGAACAAAATATATATTCTGAACGAAACTGGCCAAGATGCGGACTCGTGGATAGTTACGTTCATTTAATTAAACGTGTTTACGAACACACCTCAATTTATTGGGGCATCTCAAAACCCGTATTGCTTCGATCAGGGATGGGCAAAATACATGCAAATATGAATCAAAATACAAATACAAAATACTTCGTCAAAAATGTATTTAATTACAAGTCTAATTACAATTCCGAAAAAGCATTTAAGTACAAGATACAAATACAACCAAATGTATTTGGTCTCCTCCAAATACTTTTCCAAATATATTCCTCAAAATTTGCGTCAGCGACTTCAGGGCACCTGCAACGGGTTTCTGGGTATCTCATTTTAATTTTGCATCGCACACTCGGGAGTTGGTGTGCGAGGCTCTAGTAACGTAATAGAAATATAATCACAAAAAATGTAATCAGCTTGGACGTAATAGGCGAAAAAAGTAGAGAACTTCAAGGAGCTTTTTTTGACGATTACATTTTGGTATAGACCAACAAAGAACCTAGACGACCAAGACGCGCAGCGCTAGCTAGAGAATTTTTTATTGTTGCAACTCGCACCAGTTAGGAAAATCTGGATGACTCAGGCATTTAGAATGTTCGAGGCAAAAATATGAATGGACATCAGGCTGGAAAGCATCACAAGTTGTCACAGGCACTTATTTAGCCAGTCTGCCTGTGAGCGTCGATTTCGTCACTATTCTTGCCCTAGACTAGCATCTTAATCACAAAGTCACTAAACGCTTGTGCTTGATTGAGAGACACCGCATTCGGTGCAAAACATAGTTTTCTTCCTGCTCTGGACAGTGACAATGAATTTGAGGGATGTATTTTTGCCCACAAAATTGTATTTAATTACAATTTTATTTGAAATACCTACGTTTTAGTATTTAAATACACACGTCAAATACATTACCCAATTTGTAATTAAATACAAATGCAAAATACACAAAGTATTTGAAATACGTATTTGAAATACTTGTATTTGAAATACTGCCCATCCCTGGCTTCGATAACGCCTTCCATGGCATTATCGAAGCAATTACTGGTAACGCGTTACCAGTAACGGCGTCACTCGCGTGTTTTCAGAACAGTAACGGGTCAAGGACTTCCGTATCTCATTTCGAGTAATGTGTAACGCATTTATGGTACTCGTTACACCATCCAAAGACTTTAAAAAAATTACACTTCAATTATTTTTATGTTTCACTCTCGCAAAAAGGGTGTAGTCTTACACCCTTTTCTCTCATAAAATGCACCGCAAAACTTCAGCTCGACGTACAGTGCACTGACGTCGAACAGACGGCCCAAACTTTTACAATGGGCTTGATAACAATGCGATATAACATATTAAACATCTAAAGTACGCATCAAATACTGCAGAAAGAAAAAAAAAACCGCTGGAGGTTTTGCAGTCGGGCAAAGAAAACCCTAATTAAAAATTGATGTGTGTATGGTTATACTGCCTAGAAGTGTCTGCCTCAACGGTCAATTTGTCTCCTGGCTGTAGATGAGAAATTGAGCCAGCGCAGTATAACCGCTAGCCTGGGGTCATTAACGTGCATCACTCAGTAGTGATACACGACTGCACGCCGGTTCGATGTTCATCCAAATCGAAACGGGCAGAGGTGAGAATTGAGCCGAGGATCCCTTAGTTCTACAGCGCGAGCTTTCGCTCCATGCGCTCCGAGCTGATGTGCGCTAACTTACTCGAACACCGATCCACCTAACTTTTTGTTCATTGTAACCGTATTCTGCAACACCCAGTCTCTTTTAAATTTTTATCGTTTTGAACAGAAAAATGAATCGCAAAGCGTCGCTAAATTTCTAGCAGACGTCCCCTCCAACCTGCGTATTAAGGGCGAACCTGCTAAACGTTTATGCCGAGAATTTTTTTTTTAGTTCACAAGCATTTAGCAGGTCAAGCAGCAAGATCATTTTCTTACTTCATGATGTCGTGCACAAAACATGTAGAAATTAATGCACCGCGGATCAGAAGCCGATATAAAAATTACCGCATCTCCATGTGGTGAGTGATGTTGATTGGGGCGAAGCTCGGGTAGTGCTGATGATACTGATTTTGGTCGTAGGTAGTGCTGATGGTGCTGTTTTCATTCATGTCAGTAGGAGAATCTGGGGTTTTCTTCTTTTTTTTTTTTTTAAGACAGATGGGATGGCATCGCAGAGCCCCCTATTTTTTTTTCTTCTTCTTTTTCTTTTTTTTACCATTTTTTTTTCTTGCTCTCGCTGGTGAACTCACGAGCAGGGCCACGCCGGACGGCGGACGGACATACGGACATGGCTAGCCCCTAAGGAGCTTCGCCCCTAATAGTTTTTGGAGTCAATTAACACGCACATTTTACTTTAATTAGTTCTACGACTCGGATACCAAACCGCTGGTGAAAGTTGGTATCCTCGTTTCGACGTCAGTGCGCTGTACATCGAACGCAAAATTTAGGATGTCTCATATGGGACAAGAGATGTACAAATATACACTTTGTTTCTTAGAGTGTTCTAGGTTCGAAGTTAGGTGAATTTTGGCACTCATTCCGCATACCTTCAAGATCAAAAGAGTAAAAAAAAAAGATAAAGCAATTATGCTACGTTTCGGCATACACAGAATGGTTGTTCAAATATAGTGCTTACGTATACATCTGCAATGTAAAAAACAGTAAGAATTTTGAATTTATTAAAAAAAGTAACAAAAAAGTGACGTGTCTTACTCTTTATTGCTAAGTGATATGATAGCGCTTTGCTTCTATACTGAAGTAAAGTAAGTCGGTAACACGTTGCTGTTATTTGCAAGTGACGATTAACGTATTTTCTTTTACCTTTTATTGATAATGCCTACAGCACTGGTCCTAGGAAACATTCCGATCCTCGTCCATTTTTTATCCGATGATAATTTTGTGTATGTAGCTTATTCTAATTGGTCAACACATTATCTGGATCAGACTTCGTCCGTCGAACCGAACCGATTTCCAACAAAACTAAATACGATTAATAGTTTCAGTGTTGGCATTCTTTAACCGGAGGTTGCCCGTAGACAAATATACTGAAGAATCCGGCTTGCATAGAAATTCATTTTTTTCCAACTTTTATTGGAAGCCGAAGCCCGAACCTATATATAAGGTACCGCACACATTCCTTTTGACGCCAATGCTTCACCGCACCCATTTGCGAGTCTTGGGAAGCCCTCTATATACTCTTTATTCCACAAAACCTAAGGTAAAAAAAGCACAACACAAGTGATTGGAAAAGTAAAACTTTCCAACAGTGGAAACCGGAAATTAAAAGGAGCAGCACCGGCGGCGGTGCCGAACGTTGTTTCGTCTCTATTAGGAAATTGAATCATTAGGAAATGAAAAAAAAAAAGAAGCATGCAATGATGTTTTTAGTGGATTGTATGTTCCTGATCCCCCGCATGACAAGTCAAGAATCTGCATTTTTGTCTGGCATGTTAAGACATTCGGTCGCTTTAAAATGGCAACTCGTTTAATTCGATGACTCATTCGCTGTAGATTTCACCGCAGATAAAAGTGCGACAAAAAACGGGATTAAATTATTTTATCAAGATATACTTTTTTTTTCGTTTCCCCCTCCCTTTTCTTAGAATCAGCATTTTATTATGATTCACGAGATGCGCCAGAAATGCGCGAGGGTTAAAAACAGGTAAAATGATAGCATTCGCAATCAATTTCTGATGGTTTGGACACATTTATGACTGAATGTCTTATCGGGCTTTAATCCCGTCCGAGGTACCCACAACGTAAAGAGAGTCTCATATCGGAGGAAGCGCGGTGTAACCGACATTTTGATCAGATGTCTAAATACTCGCAGGTAGTAAACATTATTCCACAATCCTCTCCTGGATCGTGCCATCTGTTTTCTTTTTTTTTTTTTATTGTCCGGCACGTATAGTCCTAATATTTATTTGACCAAGAGGGGTCAGAGACATAATTATTAACATGCTGTGCACGCCACGGCGTTCTGGAAATAGTCTTCTAAATGTTTCGCGGTTACATTTTCTTTTTTTTTTGTTGCTGGTAATGTTATTAATTAGTATCTAAATGAGGAAAGTCTCCATGCACCAATAAGACGCATAAAAAGAATCGTTTAGATTGCTCACTGCCCGCATATATATCAAGAAGATTCACTTACACAATTTGCTAACCAGTTTTAAAAAAATAATACCTTATTTTATTTGGCTCGTTTTTCCTCCGTAGCGCTTGGGGAGAACGTGATAATCTAATCCCGACGCAGAAATAACGACAACCTAATCTTAAGATTCTCACACATAAGCTCCAACACGGAGAGTTTTAAGTCACAACACAAAACAGAAACGCGGTAAACACGTGGCAATCTAGGATTCACGATACTTTTAGAGCTTACATATAATGACTATGAAAATCCCTTATTTAGAACAAACGGGCGAAAGAAGATAAAAAGTAGTTTCCATAAGCTCAGACAGCGGCGTCAGAAAGCGGATGTGTCCTCTTGACAATCCCCGAGGTTGTAAATGAGGAATGCTGCTACCGTGGGATTATATATCCTAGTAAGCATTCGTAAGCCTCGCGCATTACCAGGACTGTCATTTGTTCGAATTCCGCTGCTCGTTTGCAAATTGTACGTGCGTTATTTTTTTAATTATTCTTTTCAGTTTGCATGTTCGCATCTTTGCAGCATCGTTCGGGTTTAGGAGCTCATGAGCGCCAGTCTTGCACACATTGAACTTTTATATATTCTTTATGGGAAGGTAATTCTAGATTGTGATATCTCCCTGAGAAAGTTTGTCAGTCTGTCGGTGACAGCGCAAAATACATTGCCCAAAGGTACGCGTGTATTTGTGGGAAGACTCGTATGGAGGTGTTTTAAACTTACACACATTTTGTCAGGGGACAAATGCGGCTCCCGGCTAGAATTTCTGAGATACAGCCTTTCAGGTAAAATATGTCCCCGATTTTTAATGTAAAACTCAATCAGTGTTACGCTAGTAGGAATCGCTTCATTTTAATTTTTGGTAATACTGCGCGTGTAATATAATCACCACAGAAGTATATATATGTGCACACTAATTATTGAGGAATGGTTGTGTCTGCTGGTCCTCTACCAAAATTTGTTTCTGTGTACAGTGTCACAGATTTTTATAAAAATACTCAACTGTCAAACGACGCGAAACTCCAGTTTTAATGCTTGAAATGTTCTATAAGGTTTATATTGTGAGTCTCGGTAGAATAATATGTATAAAAACAAACAAAAAATGATGACGGCTGCACAACGACATTTTACTGTCCTAGTAACCGTCTATTTTATATTCCACTAGCAAGTAGTCTCCTCTGCAGTCATCTTTGTCACCAAGCCATATACCCTCATTGACTTTAGAACAGCACATCCTGGGAGCCCAGGCTCAGAGGTCAATGACGCTTTTAGGGTCCTTTTGTAAGTTTTTTCTTCTGCAGCAATGGCGGGAGGAGGGTGAGCAAGACGGGAGCCGTGCGTGTTTCTTTTTTTTGTTTGTGTCCACGAGTCAAGACAAAGGGGTTGACCCCAATGTCACTCAAAGCTCCCTAGAGGAGGAAGTGAACTGTATTGGAGAAAGTAAGTGGCCACAATGAAGAGAAATGATCTACAAAGACCTTGCACCCACTTTTTACAACGTCAGTATAGCCTTGCATAATACTTGGGAGGACCCTGTGGGAACCGGGATTCATTTTACAAAATTGTGTAGTTAATTTCACACGTTGAAATTTCAGTTGCCTTCAAAGTACTCTCCGTCTGGTGTAATACACTTGACCAAGCGAATCTTCCAATGCTCAAAACAGCCTTTAATCTAGTTGATTTAGATGCCGGTGAAGGCTTCTGTCGCTTTTTTCTTCGTCACCATTTGCTGCGGGGAAACAAAGAAAGCAAAAATCACATGGATCGAGGTTAGGTGTATAGGAAGGGTGCGCTACGAAGGGCATATCGTTTTTGGTCAAAAACTGCAGAACACTCTACGCAGTGTCGGCAAAATTACAGCCCTAAACTTTGATTCAAATTAATATATCAAACAGCGAAAACTATAATTCCGCTTAACCAGTAAAGGCGTTGAAGCCAAGCAATTTACAACAAGGCGCCGCAGGTCCCTGCAGTGGTGCTCCGTCCAGGGACCCGCTCCAATCGCTTTTATTCGTTCGCCGGGCCGTAGTTTTCGCCGTTCGACAATTTGTCGCGCAACGTAGTATAGAGGTGGCAAACAGGAGACTGCTGCGTACACAGTGAGAACGCGTATACCCACATCGAGCTGTGTGCTTAGCCGTTTTTGGCCAAAAACGGCATAAGTTTTTGTACCGCACCCTCCATATTCACTGAAAACAAATGCACCCACCATTCCATAATTTCTTGCGGGTTACCGTAGCTGGAGATAAGATTATGATTCTTATTCAATTTTTAAACTACGGCCGTAAACACTTGACTGTTTTTGTCACAAATTTGCGACGGGTGTTTCCGAGGTATCTGTTTTATGCATATAAAATTTTGTTTAAAAACCATCACACTTGCCTTTTATTGGGAAACGTTTAACTTAGAGTATACATTTAGGTCAAATGTTTTATATCTGGTAAATGAATTGAACTTTTCGATTAACTAAGATACTATTTGTGATAGCAGCACCCCGAAAGGTTTAGGTAGCTGTGAAAACTACAGTATATATGCTATCATCCTCCTAATTTGGCGCAATTACCTTGGTATTTTATATTTTAGAGAAGAAGCGGTGGACATTCTTCGAAGTGTGAGGCTAAAGTATTATTTACATGTTTTTATAGTGATTGGCTACTACGGGAGTGAAACCATAACACGCTAAGAGATGGCTCAAGCACGTGACGGCCCAGATTTCTGGGGATGTAGGTACGAACATAGATTTCTTATAAATACCCAATGCCCGAAGAGAACAAACGTCAGCTCTGAAAAATTAGAAAGCAACTATAATTGACCGGTCAATACCCACCAGCTTTACCTCATTCCACAAACGATTCGTCTTCCACTGCCGCCTTCAAAGTAAACGTGAATTTAAAAATAATGATGTCACTAATGATGTGGCTGTCTTGGACAGTAGATGTTTCTGCGTGGCGGTAATCAACTTGCCATCGTATTTAACGGGAAGGCAGTGCGTGAAGAGCCGAATGACCGGTCGAACCTGACGATAACAACAATGACCGCCTTCATGCGGTTAGTGATAGATTACATCGATTAAACATCCTAAACGTGCACATGGTGTGACAGCGCTTCATCTTAGATACTTAAAGGTTGACCCTGCTACTTGTATCGGATGCGTAGAAAATAGCCTAAGAGATTGCTCCCGCTCCAGCTTTACTTTCGTTGTTCAGGAGCAGAGTCGGCTTTGACGCCGAGCGCAGCGCGAAAGCCGCGGGGCGAAATTTATTGCTGACTCGCGTCACAATTCTTTCATAAAGTATATCCCTAATAGGGTGTTTGCAGACATTGTACAAAGTGGTCGTGGTGTTAAAATGATCTTTAGATTAACCTCATTGCTCTACACCAACTGACTAATATAATTCGTTTGTGTTTATATTGACGACGTCGCCCTATTGCAACGAGTCTCGGAATTATTAATGGGTGGAAGCTTTTAATATCTTTAAACATATCTGATAAACTATGTTTTGCGTTTATCAATTCGTGGCGTGAACATGCGGTAGGGGAAACATTTTGAATGTAATAAAAAGGGCAAATCTAAAAATAACTTAGTTTTGTTCCAGATTACAAATGCCCCCTTCCTCCTTCCCTCCGCCCCCCCCTCCCCACGTGTCTCCGATCCTATTTCAATCATACTTGCATGAACGGTCGAGCGAACCGAAAGCACAAAAAACTGACTCAAAAATTCTACCCCGTAATGTCGCTTTTTTTTTTTTTTTTTTTTTTTTTTTGCGCGCGCAGGTTAAAGTTTTTACGTTCCTATTATTGAACCGTCTTCTCTATAAACAAAAACGGCGTCCTGTTTGGTTTCGCCAAATGGCTAGTCTAAGAACGGAAAGAAACGCAATAAGGCGACTTACAGTGAGCGCACCGAAAGACTTCACACTAATAGTTAAGACATAACAGAAACGTTTTGAAATTTTAATTACGTTGCTGCTTGGAATACTCCGTCAACTGCTGTTCACCATATTTTCCTCTATATTCGTTTGCAAAAGCCTCAGATATCTCATCGTTCAATCCTTGAGCGAAAACACGTCGGCGACACGAAAGGTCCCAAAACTCACGTTCCTCCATTGTACCACGAGATGGCGTTACTTGTGCCAGAATTGGCGGAGGCGCGCTCGTGGCGCAAACCCAACGGGAGTGGAGGACACTCTCGCTCGGGCAGCGGTGAAGAACGGGCAAGCAACATGCCGTGAGATTAACGGCACCAAATTTGCGTTGTCAGAGAGCGCGTTGTCTTCGGAGGCTCGCTATAACCGGAATCGGCGCTTGGGCGGTCGCCTTCTAGTCGGCTTAGGGATAACGGAAGAAACCCTGTAATTTTTTGTTGCTAACTTTTCTAATAATTACATTAATGACTGCCCGAATTCAGGTTGCATTCTCACGTTCAAATAGAAACTTTTTGTTAGGTGGTAAAGCTGCAATATATTTTTTTTCTACTCTATTGAAAGCGTGTGACAAGGCAGTAGCGCCACGGTGCGTCTCCTAGCAGGAACACTTCAAATGAACTACGAGCGAACTGGCATATTCATCCAGTATAGTAGCAAACCTTAGTTTTAAATCAGTGTTGGCTTTCCTGACCACAGCGCTAAAAAAGAAAAAAACGTCCGGGACTACAGTGGGCTCTTTTTTATTTTTTTTTAACGTGAGTTTTGAAAATTTTAAATACAGATCCCCTTTATGCGCTGGCGAAGACAGTCGTGATCATTTTCGTCCTAGTATGTCTGCTGGACCTGCAAGCGAGAGAAGATCGCTCCAATAATAAGCTGATTTAAACATATATCTCATACATATTTTATTCATTCCTGACACTGCATAAAACAATCCCGTAGTGATTTCGGGTCCGGCAAATACACAAACGCTTCGTAG
Source organism: Ixodes scapularis (assembly GCF_016920785.2). Classification (NCBI taxonomy): domain Eukaryota; kingdom Metazoa; phylum Arthropoda; class Arachnida; order Ixodida; family Ixodidae; genus Ixodes; species Ixodes scapularis. Next base: position 114,340 of record NW_024610246.1, on the reverse strand, counting down.
AGGAATATTCTATCGGAGATGAACAAAAAAAAAAATCCTACCGGTGTGTTGCTGTCGTTGCCTCTCGCAATTGCGAAGGACACGACTAAACCTGGGCTCCGAGGAACACCTGCTGGCGAATGACGTTACAACAGACATAGATGAATGCTCGACGTGGGTAGGTTTTCTAGTGTCATTTGGTGCCAAGCCTTTACTCCGGAGGTAGATGGAGAAACAGTGTCGCCGGAAGCATACAGTCGCGGCAAAGACGGTGTGAACGCCTTAGAAGAAGAGGGAGGAAGCAGCGTTTCACTATGCGGCATACCGCGGACACTAGCCTCGGTAGCGTTGCCAACCAGCTGCCAAGGCCGAAAGACTCTCCCTCTTTTTTTTAACACTCTCTCAATTCACCGAGAAACTGAGAGAGAGAAGGAGAGGAGAGCGTGTGAAGACGCTAAAACGCCTAACTTTGGTTCGGAGCGGACAGCAAACATGTGCGTAACTCGGTACTAGTAGCAAGTTACTTCTACCTTCTAGCATTCAATCACCATCGTGCACTATCGCCGAGAGAGCGCGATCAGGCGGAAAATAAGAGGCGATTGATTATTTCGGCTGGTATGTAACGCCAACCAATCTTTCAGCATTGGGTTGATTGGAGTTGGTTCAGTTGAGGTATGTACGTGGTATGCGGCGCCTCAGCGCGCCGAACGCTTTCCGCCAATCAATACAAAGCCTCTCTGTACTTGGAAAGAGCGTTGAAGGCTCTCTCCTAGCATGCAGACCACTTTCGAAAGTCACGTGCGGATTATTAGAAGGTCGGAACCACTGCACAATGGCGAAACAACTGCATCGAGGTACGGTCAAGTCATTCCACAAGATAGCGAACGTCGGAGCGCCGCCAACACTACGAGCCCACTAGCGAATCAAACAGCGTTGAAAGTGCAACGTCACTGCGCTCATTACCTTTGTCTCTGGGCGTTTTTTTTTTTTCAGTGTGCCGTTACCTTGAGGTTTTAGTCCGCCAATGTGCATGTATTCTGCAGTTGCAAACATAGGCCAGCATTTCGAAAGGGGTCTATTGTAACTCGCAATCGATTAAATTTGAAACTTCTATAAAATGATGAGAGTCGTAAGTCATGCCGTTGAAAATCCGTTAATTTTATAAGAGTCTATTTCAGGCCGATCATATCAATAGGCTGTTCTGTTGTTGTCCAAAATACAAAAGTTTGTTTTAAATATTACTGTTCCTCCGGTTACCACTTAAGGTGGACCCATCTGTCCGCGTTATACAAAATATCAGGCTTAAGTAAGTCACTAAGACGTAGACAGTCATTCGTCTTCTATGTACGATTCGGCAATTTTCGAGGAAGAAATATTTTCTGGTGTTTTGTGTAGGCAGTCTTATTCTGCACATTCTCATGGATGCCCCTCATTATGACTACAATCCTTAGAGCCTAAAAGTTTCACCAGATATACTCAAACTCGCGGTTTTGAATTCCCGCCTTGCTTCAACGGCCCTGCGTTTCTATGAAAATTATTTTCAGGCAGGCTTAACTTAAGATCAACTAGCACCGCTTCCTTAGCCTTCTGCGATCAGTTCTCGTCGTCCTTGTTAGGGGCGTTACGAGACTCTTGACGAGGCTTGATGATAGGGCAATTTTCCCTATGTCATATCTCTGAGATTGACCTCGGCCTGGAAGTTCTATAAGGCATAAAGATTGTTGTTTCACGCAGGCAAGTAAATGCACTCTTACTTGCTAAAGGCAGTCATTAGGTGGTAATCTATGGTTATCATCTAGGGTCGTTCTTAAGGAAAGGGATGTTCGTAAAGTTGAATTGCGTGTAATTTTGTTTGGCAGTCCCACGTTTCAGTATATTGCTCTTGATATAATGACTTATTTATTCATTGCATTTTTAAAGTTTCTTTGTTTTCTTTGTGTCATCCTCTCGATAAAAATGGAAGTCAATCACAAAGGAATCAAATACGTTTTAAGTTACATTACTTTCTTCATTCTCAGTCACGAACAAAATGTGGCACATCGATCTGGACAGAGCGGTGTCCGCCATTGGCAAACACTTTTCTGCCCTTACCTCTAACAACTTCGATAGGAATTCAAAAGGAGAGGCTTCGCGGTCCTTGGATTGTTGGATTATACTCTCCTAAAATATAATTTAAAGACTCCACAGATTCAAAAGACGCATAATATATAAGGTTCAGCGTTTTTTATTTATGGTAGAAACGATGGTGTGAGTCAGAGATACTTCATGAATATATTCTTGACTTAAGCATTGTCAATTATGCATAGATGATGCATTGTCATACGTATCTTTAGCTTAAGCGTGGTGGTAGATACGCCATAAAACACAGGGACAGAAAAAGAACTACAGGATGAGGCGAAACTTGCAACTGAACTTTACGGAAGGAATCACATAAAAAGAAGAATTAAACCGCACATGCGCAATATGGTGGACTTTCGTTGACCACCTGAAAAGCCTGCCGTCACTGTTCAGTGAGCGTAGCTTGACCGATAAAAACCTGCTCCTTATCGAATACGGCAACAATAGGGGCACTGATACACACATTCGTGTCATGGGCACTTGTCATGACTGCCTCATATATCTCGCGTTCCAATTTTGTTTTGACAACTCCCATAGTATCGATGCCATTGAATTATGCCTGGCACTCACACCTATCACAATGTACAGTCAAGTGGCCAGAAAGGAATTGCCTGGTGGCGGGCGGAGTGTTCTCTGATTCTTTCATCAATGCATCTCCCCGTCTGGCTAACATAAACCATACCGCAAGACATTCGAACCTCGTAGGCAACCTTTAAGGCACTTTGCCGAAACTTGGTGGTATGACGCTTTCCACACATCCTCTCCGCGTCACCCGGCAATCCAGCATTGTTTATTCTTTGGCATTGCTTGGAAAGTTTGTTTGGGGCGGAAAAACCCAGAGGACTGCGAAAATTATTCGCCACCTTCTTGAGGTTGAGAGACCTCCTCTACATCAGGCAGGACAACAGGTCGAACTTCAGGCCTTGCCCTTTCAGCCTCCTGTCCCCTGACAAGCACCTTAAACTTCTTAACCAACCATTCAGCAACATCACATCAGACCCGGGAAGGTAACCCCACATCCTGCAATCTGTCTAGCTGCAACTGAAAACTAAAAGTCATCTTTTGAGGGCAAGATTTTTTCAAGGAGTCAGACAGGCAACTAGAGGCGATTCCCCTATTCACAAGCTTCGAATAGGTCGATTTATATCGGAGTAGCTTTTGCTTTGATCGGAGCTCATACTCCCAAAGCACATGGTTGGCCTAAAAGAAAAGACCCAATTCCAAAACTTGCCCGCGTCCAGCGCTCGCGATTTTATGCGCAATACTTAAGCCTTCCGCACAATTCTTAAAAACTTATTTTGAAGAGTTTTAACGTTCTTAAGAGCTGCGCGGAAGACCTCAGTTTTGCGCTTGAAATCGCGAGCGCTGGACGCCTGCAAGTTTCGGACTTGGCGACATGGTGTGTTGGGCGTATGAGCCCCGATCAAAGCGAAAGCAACTCCCATATGACAGGGCCCATTCGAAGTTCGTAAAGAGGGGAATGGCCTCTAGTCGCCTGGCTGCCTCCTTTAAAAATCTTCCTTTCACAAGATGAATTTTAGTTTTCAGTTGCAGCTAGAGAGATTGCAGGATGTAGGGTTTCTTCCCGGGTGTTATGTGATGTTGCTGAATGGTTGGTTAAGAAGCTGAAGAGGCTTGTCAGGGGACAGGAGCTCAAAGGGCAAGGTCTGAAATTAAACCTATTGTCCTGTCTTATTTGCATAAGGTCTCTCCTAACCTCAAAAAGCTGGCGAATAAGTTTCGCAATCCTGTAGTGTTTTCCGCCCAAAACAAATGTCCCAAGCAGTGCCAGCAAATAAAAAATGCAGAAGTGTTGGGTGATGCGGAGGGGGTGTGCGGCAAGCGTCATGCCACCAAGTTTCGGCAATGCGCCTTAGGGGTTACCTACGATGTCCCCCTGTCTTCCTGTTGGGTTTATGTTGGCCAGACGGGCAGGTGCATTGATGAAAGAATCAGAGAACACTTCGCCGCCACCAAGCAATCCCTTTCTGGCCACTTAAATGTACATTGTGATAGGTGCGAGTGCCAGGCCGGGTTCAATAGTACCAAGATTTTGGGAAAGTTCAAAGCAAAATTAGAGCGCGAGATACAGGAGGCATTCATGATAAGGGCCCATGGCACGAATGTGTGCAGCAGTGCTCCTTCTGTTGCCCTACCCGATAAGCAGCAGGCGTTTCTCGGTCAAGCTACGTTCACTTAATAGTGACGGCAGGCTTTTCTGGTGGTCAATGGAAGTCCACCATCTTTCCGCATGTGCGGTTTTATTCTTCTTTGTATATGTTTCCTTGAGCGGTTCAGTTGCAAGTTGCGCTTCGTCCTGTGTACATCTCTCTGTCCCAGTTTTTTTTTTTTTCAGCATTTACTCCCATGCATAAGTACCAACTAGCCCATCTCACAGTTTTAATACTGTTGCTTAAGCTGAATATATTAATAATACCTGACCTGCTTATTCTTAATGTCATGCCTATTTTAATAAACTTATAATGTAGAAAACATTTCCATTTAACGAAATTATCCTTACTTTTGCCTAAAAAAAGACTTCCTTGTTTTTGGAAAAAAATAAAAATAAACAGCGTCTTAGAGAAGGGGGAATTACGATCATCCCAGTTGCGCATAGACGCAACTTTGAGGGCAACAGAAATGAAACTGAAATACAACGTTTTGAAACCTAAATATTTTTACGCATAAAGCATGCCAACTGGCCTACTTGAAGCGGTTAGATTTAGTTTATATTTGTAGTAAAACAACGCCAACGTGATGTCTGTTCTTCCTCTTGTACGGGGCGTTCAGTTCAGTTCAGAAGTAAAACACAATGATAAACTGAGCCCCTTGCGCAACTCTTTCACAATTAGGCGTTCTTCGGTGGTTTCTAACACATCTTATAATTATGTTTTTAGGTTGCAACACTTTGCACTGGGTATTTCGTGTTTTGTTTTTTTGCTTTTAACAAAATGTTTGAGTTCAATATTGCAATAATTTTTCGCATACGGCCGAAAAATTTTTAAAATATAGAAAAAGCCAAAATTAAATTTTTTTCGAGTAAAGACAAAACAAAAGTCATTATCAACATTCTCTCAATTTCCTCCAATGAACACTTGAAAACGGGTAATTGAGAATCCACAAAAACACGTTGCATTTTATTGTTTTAAATAAAAAAGGAAGAACGGCTTCCCAAGTCTATTTTGCAATCAAATACTGTTGGAGGCTTTCTGTGTCAGCGATAGGTGATACTAAAAACCATTTCCCACAATACTCGTATGCTCTTACATGTCTCCCCGACACATCACAAAGAAAAAAAAAAGAGAGTTTTTTTTTGTTTTTTTTGTTTTTAGTGATGCTTTCGATATTGTTTATGAAAACTAAACTGCGACGCATTCGGTTTCTAGGCTTCTGTGCTTGGTTGATGGCGCTGCACTGCTCTACTTTCCCAGGGTAGTACATTAATGTGGGTAGCTTGTTGAGAAAATCATACGATTTATTTTTCAAGAGTTCACTATAGTCTGTTTTTAATTACAATGGATTGTAGCGTAAATTACGAGGTAGCTCAACCAATAGAGCGGATCAAGTGATACTTTATAAGCGTGATACGTGATAAGCGTCCCTGGGTCACTCTCAAGGGCCACATGACGCTTACAAAATATTGGATTGACTTGTAGGTCTTGTAGCGTCGTCTGTAGTTTATCGTAAGAAAAAACGGAGCATACGAACAGGAGACGTTTAGAATTTTATTGCCTAACCGATGGCGAGTGTGGCGAGGTCGAAAAACAATTGCAGGCTCGGTCTACAAAAAAAAGAAGAAAAAAAGAAAGAGAAGAAAACAAGACAAAGTGAAAAGCTAGGTAAAGTTATTGAACCAGCAGTGTTCTGTCACGCAAGTGACGCCTCTGGTGTCAGCAACGACATTGATCATCGGGTAATGTTTGCCCCACGCAGCGCAAGGCACTGTGAAGTTCCCAACAAGGGTATCTACGGAGCAGCTTTTCCTCCTTCATCGATTATATAAGCCGCATGGTTTTAAAGGATAATATAAAATAACATAGGTGACGGAAATTAAACACACACACACAATTTTTTTTTTATTGGAAGAGAAATTGTATTGATCTCAAGTTTGCGTGTCAGTATTTGAAATTTCGCGAATAATCGCTGAAATGATTGAGAGTTTCTATACAGGTTATGCAAGTAATCAAGTTTTTTTTTTCTTATTTATGATAACCGGCCTGTACTCAGTCATTGTTCCTCAATATGAATGAACTTCTAATTGCAAGTTTTATAAATTTGTACACAAATGTGTGTGTGCAAAAAAACAACAACAATAGCTTCATCGACATGCGCCAATCAAAAACGCGCGTCGTGCTTGGCGCATGCGCACTGGTGACGACGCTATTTTTTGCTTACCCTAAGCTTTGGGCTACTCTTTTTATAACATTGCATAAATTATTACTTATGTTAGTCACTATCAAACACGATCACACCGGCGGTGCACGTAAATGAGAGCGACAAAAGGACTTTTCTATTCATTATGCACAACTTTTTGTGTCCGGATTTTGTTTATGCTAGAACATGTTTGTATTTGTTAATATTATAAATTGGACAAGGGCATACAAAATTTCGAATGAATTAAAAATGTCAATCATTGACGCACTGTTCAGTGTCGTCTGAAATCACCCAACACCATGACGTTGGGTGATTTCAGGCTTAGTTGCCAGGTCTACGCATTAGCCGACGTGCAGTAGCGCTATAAAAACCAGAGGCATCTTTTGCACAAAGGAGCACCGCTGGTCTAACGAGGCTACATAGGCTTCCCTCAAATCGCCCCTTTTACTTTTCTTTAGACGCAGCCATCTATTGTGTCGCTCTCGCCACGGCCGCCATTGGTTGGGGCTTAATTTTAATAATGTCTCCTGTTCATAAGCTCTGCTTTACCTTACACTGGATCACAGACGACGCTACGAGTCGTAAACGTTAATCCAAGGTAATGTGAGTCTCACATAACCTTTCAGCGGAGCGCAGTGACGCGTTGTCACTTGATTCGTTGAATTGGCTGAGATTCCTTGTAACGTCTGCTACAATCTGTTGTTATTAGAAAAAGAGCATAGTAATGTTTATACAAATGAGCCGAACCATTTGGTCAACAGTCTACCCACATTAAAATATTGCACTAGAAATGTAGATCACTGCAGCACAATCAACCATGCACAACACACTCAGGGCCGAAGGCTCTGCAAAATCCAGATTTAATATTAATAATAAGACGCAGTGTGTCGAACCGAAAAAAATACGGGTTCGGTTACGGTTCAGGTTCAGGTAAATTCATTTTGTTCCGGTTCAGTTTCGGTTCGATTAATTCGATCCGCGAACCGGTTCGCGAACCGGTTCGGGGCGCTGAACCGGTTCCCGAACCGGTTCGGAAATTATAAATGACAAATTGCAACATGAAAATAAATTACAAATAAAACATCTGAAATCAGCACATACGAAACGGGATACATCTTAGTGTAAGGCTCAGGGATTTCTACCAGGAATGGTTTCTTTATGTGCACTCAAAGGTTACCTCACCGACGTTTACGCATTCGGACTTCATCTCATTGGGTCCGACGCAGTAGCTGTAAAATCCGTGACCTCCTTACAAACCCACTTACAAGTAGAACTCGCTAACTATCCCGCCACCTCGGCGTGTAAGCAATTGAAGGAACCGTGGGGAGAAAATACAGCTTTCTTTATTTGAGCTAGCCTTCGGTAACTCAAATTAGACCCTTCAAAAAGTTTTCATTAAACAAGATACGGAATATGAAAAACACTTCACCGAACGCAACGCCAGAAGGACGTAATAGGATAAATAATAAAATCGAAGAGTTCGCTGTCTCACAAATATGTTAGCTTCTAAGTGCCCATACGAAACCGGATGCATTATTATGAAACTCCACAGCCTTTTCTTTTCTCATTCCGATGGAAGCAAGCTTCAAGAACTCGCGCGTTCTAGAAACGTGTTATGAAATGAGCACACAGCAGCATTTAGGATTTACGAGATTGTAGGAAAATAAAATCCCGTGACGCGATTTTTTTTTTTTTTGCACAGCCTTTTAATTTTTTTTTTCGTGCAAGCCGTGACCAGCGCAATACTGGTTCCTATGTCAAGATTCATGGATGCAGCGTTTGTCAAGATTCATGGATGCAGCGTTTATATTCCTAAGACTGAGTGGAGAAGAAAAATATGTAAGCGAGGTATGAGTCAGTTGACGGCACTTAAAAAACAAATGGCATATTGATAGCACATTCATTGTCAACAGCGCGTGGCCGAACCATTTTGACATGAGCCGGTAACCGTTATTTTTTTTCCGGTTCAGTTCCGGTTCGGGTTCATCGCGATAACAATATAACGGTTCGGGTTCGGGTTCAGTTCCGGAAAAAATACCGGTTCGGTTCCGGTTTTCGGTTCGGTTCGGTTCCGGTTCGACACCCTGATAAGACGAATGAAAATAATATCAATAATAGACATTAATTACAATTTCAAATGTATGAATGGCGGAAACAGGAAAAAAAGCTGTAAAAGAGCTTTACGAAGTCCCTTGTTTCCTTAAAGTTTTATATGCATAAAAATGGAACATAGCAACAGCACAGAAGACACAAAAATACAAAATTCAACATAACATTCAAAACAGAAAACATAGTAACTTATTTCAGTTCCAGAAAATATTGTACTCGAATTGATATTATATATATATATATATATATATATATATTAGAGCTTATTACCGTATTAAGTGCGGGTGTGTATATTAGTGATTGTATGGAATAATTATTATGACAAACGGCAATGTACAATGATCCGCCGAATGAGTTGGATAGGTAACTACATAATATTTTAGCACGGAGAGGTATGTTAAGGTACGTAGACAATTTCTGCCTTTGCTAGGGTTCGTTTTTAATATTAACCACATCGCTAAATAATATAAAAAAAACTCAAGTTTGTTTTGCCGGAAACACGCATAAAGTTGCCGAAAAATCCTTAAATATGAAAGACTTGCGTAAGAGGCCAAGTTTGTCATTTAATTACACATGAACCATAAACTTAAATAAACTAAATATAAGAGAGTTCGACTGCTTTATACATAAAGATATTTACATTTACAAACTTTTAATTTTATTTCTGTGGCTATCAAAGTTGCGTGTACGCGCAATTGGGAAACTCGTAGTTCCACCTCCTCTCAGACTCGAATACTTTTTTTACAAAAATAAGGAAGTTGTTTTTTTTACAAAGGTAAGGTTCATTTTGCGGTATGAAAATATGTTATACGTCATATAAAAGTAAATAAAAAGAAACAACAGGCATGTCGCTCTTATGACCGTCCTTATCTGACAAATCCATTATATAAATTTTAGTATATTTGTTTAGCAATTGTAAGAAATAATAAAATTTGAATATTTATATTTTTTTAATTTAAACAATTATTCTAATTTCATAATAATAAATGATACATGTTCATAAGGTTTTCAGAAAACACTAGCCTAAGTAGTCAAATCGGGTTTTGTTTAATCGGCCTGCAAGCTATCTCTCTCTAAAACAGATTTTGGTAAGTCACAAGCATATTCTTAATTTACAGGTACTTCGTCGTTCAGTATACCTTGCATTGGTGCAAATACAATGTTGCCTGTGATTTCTATAACGCAGTCCTCAAAATAAAACAGAGATGGGAAATGCCTAACCCCCTTTTTTGTCCAAGTACCATAAGTTTCTTTTATGTAAGTCAGAGTTGACCTTGAAACGTCGAATTTTCTGCCCAATGTTCCGCATTTCACTTTGCAATGGGCTTACCTGCATGCATGAATTATGCAGTCAGCGGTGACGCTTTGTAACATTCATTGCTCCCGAAGTATTGTTGAACCACCGTAAAGCATGTACATTTTGCGATAAATTTTAATGCCTTTTTTAACAATTTACCCGTCCTTTCTACTTTAATAGTGTTATATTGAATGTATTCTTTAAAAATATACAAATAAGGTATTCCTTTGATTAGTATGTAAAAGCACTGGGGTAATTAAGTTGGGCGATGTCTAAAATAGGAACGCGATGCTTCAAACACCTCAGATAACTTTTGTAAATATTTGAACTGTCGTCAAAATAAGCCGTGTTCTACAACAACCTAAATCACTAAAGTGTACCATAGCAATATGCATTCAGACAAAAACGTAGTCGCATTTTTTTTAACATTCAGGGCTTTGCTCGGAAAAATATCTTCGACGTGGCACCAATCGAACGGGGTTGTAGCTACTCTAATAAAGCGGACCCGCAAAGATGAATGATCTGCAAGGCTGTAACACATCTATTGCCAACCCCGCCACGACCCAACAAACACAGAAGACGAATTCCCGCCAGAACCTCGCAAGGGAATCGAACACCGCAGCAAGAGAAGGAAGCAAAATCAACAGAGCCTTTATTTCCGCGAATCGAATCGACACAATAATAACGTTGTTGTATCTTCTCGGCAAACGGTTGGCCCCAAAGAACACATGTTGGCCGCAGAGACAACGCTATCGCTGGCGGCATCGGAAGAAGATAAAAGGTTGACAAGCTGCAATAACCCAACTCGCTTTTCCATCCCCCGTCGCAGAAGAGCGACGTCGACGCAAACACAGGCCGAGCTGAAGATAAACCCGCGCGGTTCCCTAGGTGCCCCCTAGGGCTTGCCATTTCGTGGCGTCGCCCAAGAAAATGAGTGATGATGTTGGTAGGAGTCGTTTCGGGCAAAGCAAACAGTTCAGTTTTCTTCTTCCAGAACGGGTTATCATAGAACAAAAAAGGACAACGTATTGCATGGCAGCATTACGCTCTTGCGGCGATGTCAATATCGAGATACAAATGTTCTTCGGGAAGCAGCTATATGGCAGCGCGGCATACATTTAAGTTTGTTTATCCCGTGCCTGGTCCACAAATCACTAGTTAGATATTTCGAAAACTAACACAGCAAAACCGAAAAGGACAAAAAACAATTGCGGTGGCTTAGCTCGGCTATGCCAGGATATACGTAGCGCGAGCTTATGCGCACAAAATGAAAGGCGCTACCAGGCGGCTCCGGTGCAGCGTCAGACTTGGCTACTGCGACACGGAGGCGCACAGCTGGGCACGCGGCGGCGCCAGTGCGTCTGTCGCGGCTATGACGTCACTCTTCTGGAATGTGCAGACCGGCGAGGCGCGCGTGGTGGCGGCGGAGCGCGCAGCGCCATTGGCTCCGGCCAAGGAGGTTAGAAGCAGGGTGTCGAACCAAAACGTTTTTCGTTCCGGTTTTCGTTCCGGTTTTCGTTCCGGTTCAGGAAAAACGGTTCAGCCCGGTTCAACTCCGGAGTGAAAAAATAAAGGTTCAAACCGGTTCGAACCGGTTCGTGCTCATACGCTACAGAAGGAATTGAGGACCGCAACAGATAAACTGTGCATATTTTATAAAAGCGGTACATATAAAAAAGCAAAGTCTCGCATTACTATGTGCAACGAACGAACTAGTGCTGGGGCACCTCGTGACGCGGGTGAAAGCGCAGTTCAATGTCAGGCAGCTAACCGAAGAAGCAGGACGTCGTCAAGCATATTCGCGGAAAGACGGCACCTCTGAGACGATAAAATGAACTTCAATGCAGAAAAGGCTCGCTCCACGCTGACCTGGGTCGCAGGCACTCCCAGGGCTACTTGCGCCAATGCGCAGAGTTCTAGATGGCGCTCCCTTCTCTCTTCCCAAAACTAAAACACGTTAGCGCCCCTTGAAAGCCGCGGCTCCTTGACTAGCATTTCGAGGAGGCATGCTATATAAATGGGGTTGCTGGTACCTCGAATGTGCACGCCAGCCTCAACCTCTTTTTCCTTGAGGAGCGCTTCCAGGGCGTCTGCCGGATCTTCTGGAGCCGCCGCAGTTTCAGAAGACAAGGTAGAATCTTGCTCGCATTGCAGAGCTGCGATCCGCCTCCAAGCCTTTGTCAAATGCAACGTGGCCCGGTAGTTTTGCTCAGGGGTGAAAAGATGGCGGTAGCGGGGATTCAAGTACACTGCTGCACAGAAGACGGCCATGTCAAGAAGTTGTCGGTCCCTCTTTTATATTGACTGGACAAAGGCCTTTGCTATCGGCGACGATATCTTGGAAATGTCCATGAAATATCTCAGCCATGCGCCGTAGAAATCTCCTACAGTGAGCTGTTCGTTCTGCAATTTCTTAGTCGCCACCTCTGCCGGGCGAAGCGATACTGCGAGCATTTTGACCTTCACCCATACGTCTTCAGCCGACCTGGAGCTTTCTTCTTTTGAGAGCAACCCTCCAGCGAAGCCTCTTAGTTCAAGTAGCCTGGTGAGCATATGAAGCGTGGACATCCACCGCCTTGGACAATCAACCATTGGTTTCTTCAATCCTAGTTTCCTAATCGGGCACATAACACATTGGACACGTAGTTTCGTAACAAGCGCACGGCTTTCTCCGGATCGCACGAATATAACGGGCATGGTGGCGGGAGGCCGAAGGCGTGGGTATAAAACTGAGAAGAAAAAAACCCTTAGTGAAAAACAGCAACAACGGACGATTTCATCTTCGACGTTTCGGCCGGAGTCCGGCCTTCGTCAGGAAGCTTCCTGACGAAGGCCGGACTCCGGCCGAAACGTCGAAGATTAAATCGTCCGCTGTTGCTGTTTTTCACTACGGGTTTTTTTCTTCTCAGTTTTATATATATATATATATATATATATATATATATATATAAACATATATATATAAATATATATATATATATATATATATATATATATATATATATATATATATATATATATATATATATTTACATTTTTGGTTTCGTTTTTTTAGGTTACATGTGTTTTTCGCCACGTACTTTCGACGCGACCGGACTTCGTGTATGAACCGAAAACCGCATGGAAAACATATCGGTTCCGCTCCGGAGCGAAAAATATCATTTCGTTCCGGTTCAACTCCGGTTCGAGAGAAAATAACGGTTTTTTTCCGGTTTTCGGTTCACGGTTCGGGTTCGGTTCAATACCCTGGTTAGAAGTACTAGGAGAGGGCACGTTGCAATATTGGTGAAGCCTAGTCATAAAAAGTTTAAACGATGTTGTGGCCAACGTGACCGTAGATCTCTCTGGCGATTGGTGCGCGTGACGTGCCACGTGTGAAATGGATGGTTGATTGAAGAACTCCTTGCAGGCTTGCGCGCGCTCCGTCCGGTAGGTTTTATCGGATCGAAGGCTAACCTGTGGTGTATTCTAGTACCCCATAGCTTGACGAAGGCCAGCTACGATCACGTGATGTGGTCACGTTGGCTTGGTAAGTGCGGAGAGTAAGGAGGAACATGAGAAAGGCGAGGCGTCAAGGGAGCATGGCTTGTGGAGGCTAGGCAGCTGGCGTCATGCCCTCTCCTACCCTTCTATTCTCCTTGGCTCCGGCACGCCAGTTGTGCGCCGTGTGACGTCACTGCTCCTCGCACATGCGCAGACCGGCGAGGCGCGCGCGGCGGCCGCGGCTTCGGTGCGCCAGCTATGCGCTGTGTGACGTCACTGCTCCTCGCGCTTGTGCAGCACGGCTTTTGACAGCCACGCGAAACTGCTCACGCTACAAAAAGTTTGAGAATACAGCTTATATAACTTTCAAAAAATCGTATTTTGCGCGCTGCCCTCTTAGTCTGTTGGGCTGCGGTATGTTTTATGAGCATGCGCTGTAGCTTTGTTATGCGGTATATCAGGGGCTGCGTATGCGTCCATAGCTCAGTGACTCAGCATTTGTTTTCGCTCGCTCGGATGATAAGCGCTGGAAAGGTCTGTACTCAATATTGCATTAGGTGACCGACGCTAGACTCCGAGTGAACCAATCAAGCAGCATCAAAATTGCATCATCACAGCGTTCGTTGCATTTGTGCTTATGCTATATCAGCAGAAAAATCATTTACGCACATTAAAGAAAGCAGGATAATGTGGCAGTCACCGCGCGCGACTGCCACATGATCCTAGCCGCATATAGCAAATCCGAAAAAAAGAACAAACGCGATGTCAAAGCACTTTTGGTGCCGGTTCTTTCCCTCCATTGAATCATAGCTTTGCCTGCGGTCAGGTATCTGACTATCTTGTTTTTTGTTTCTTTCACATTTTGATCTTGGGTTTTGGATTTTTTAAAGTTCTACAGCTCGCAACTTGTTTTCATTGTTCTTTCACTCGCTCATTTGGGGACAGGAAGAAAGCGAAGCCATGCATCTATGCACGCGACAACATGGCTTATGAAGCATTCCTGGGCCGCTAAACTCGTCAAACACAATGCTGAGGCCGATGTTGACTGAGCTCACTGATTGGCCTATCACGAGGATGGCTTGGAGCTTTTTTCGCCGAAGTCGAATCAACGCGCTCCACAAATTTTGGGCGCCAACTTTGTGCTTGACGAGTTTAGGGCCCCTTGACTTTATGGTGCTTCTGGCCAAAGATCACTGTCTAGAATCGTGCTTTAGTTCGTTGAGAGTGGTACAAAATTTTGAGAAGACGCATACTTGTGTGTTTTCGTGTGGCAGTTACCAAAGGCCCCGAATAACAATCATTACAAAAGACGATTGCCTTGGTCGTTATCAGCTCGGAAGGTTCACATGGGGATTTTAAAGTGCTATCTGAATGAACGTGCTGCGTGCCAAGTATTGTGCACGCTGAAGAACGCCCGAACTTCATGCTGCATAGGTTTCTAGCACACACGCCCAAGTCGAAGCCATTTTTTAAAGATATGGTTGAAGGCACGAGCGAGCTGAAGCGAGACGTTAGTGAGATCACGCAAAACCCTACAAGAATTTCTGCGCTATTCTGGAAACGTGGAATCACGTCCCCCCCTATAAGTTATCGCGTTGATAGTTAGGTCGTGAACTTTAACTATTATAAAGAATTCCTCGTCGTTCAATATTACATTAGTGTAATGATTTCTCTCAATATAGAGTTTCGTTCCGAAGAAAGACTTGATGTAAAGTAGAACAACCACAACACCACGCATAAATTCCGGGACCTATCTTTAGCTTCACATGAGATTGACAACCGTTTGTTTCTGTAACCCTTTGATCGCATTAGCTGTGAGTGGAGGACGGACGGGCGGGGGACTGTTTTCCTGCTTTTTTCTTTAGTATGGCTTTGTTTGGCCACCGAGATCTGCTTCTCGCCAGAATCCCGATGACATGTTTCTGCTCTCAGAAACCATAGCACAGGCGGAGGAACTAAAGCGGATTTATACGACGTTCCCAAGACTTGAGGATTGTTCTGCACGTCGGTACTTTTTTTTTGTCCAAATATCTGGTGTTATTGCAATGCATAGTTGCCATCTGTTCCTCCAAACGTCTGATAGCAACAGTCTGAAAGACACGAGCGACTCCACAACGAAAGTGTTTCAGATGAAATTTGGGTGCTTCGCCAAAAAAGCCTTCTCAATAAAAATCATAATTGGCTAGCACGAGTTCATAATGAAAGTGACTTGTTTGGTCAACGGACGCCTGCATAATTTACGCAACCGTATCGGTGGACCATTGCCGCGCATAATGCAACTAATCGAAAGTATCTCTTCTCAGCAATATGTAATATTTTTGTTTGGTGATATTTTCATAGCCTTAATACATGTTGACTGGCGCGTTAAAATTGTTAGAATATCGCGTCTTTTTATCGGCAGCGAACTGTGGCGTCATAATATGAGGAGGGGGGGACTTAACTACTCCCCTTTCTTAGACATTTCACACATTAATATCCGATTATATATTCAGAATTGTTCATATAAACACCACCAGGTACCATCCACGACATCGATCCATTCTCTCCGCGGAATAACCAGGAAGGGTAGTAGTTATGACGTGCACATCGGCAGCAGATGTTTTGTGAATTGGAAAGAAACGCTGCCTGGCTGTAATGAGGGTTTGAAAGGAGCTTATTGTGCATTCTTATCTAATATCTGCCCACAGTAAAAACAAAATCAAGGAAAGGGGAAAGAAGTTTGCCGCCCTCCTACCGAAATAAATTTAGAGACTGACAGATTACAAAACTAAGGTGGCGAGAGCCTCGAAAACTTCACTACCTCACTGTTTGCGCCAACACGTTTGCGGAATTAGCCCATAATTTCATGAAGACGACCACTAATAAATTGGGAACCAATAAGCGTGCACAGCAATTGTTAAGCTGTCGGTGACTATATATATATATATATATATATATATATATATATAGATACAACACGGGCACTTCACACCAGCGGACGTGGTCTTCGAGGAACATATGCGGATGAATGAACCGTGCTTAATCCAATGAATCAAAGAATCAATGTTTCCAGGAACCCGCCGAAAGCCAAAAAAGGGGGGAGCGAGGATATGAACTCTGGGCCTCCCAATGTCCGGTCGGGTGTGCTAGCCTCTACACCACTCCACCTCGACTTTCTGGGGTTTCCTACCTGTCTTATCAGTGCACAAGAAACGAAATGTATCACATCGGAGGTGTTCTGGAAACACATGCCGCCGCGTGGAACGCGGTTCGACGCTTTTGTGTCACGTGGTACGTGCTCGTTTGTGCTCCAGAAATCCTCCCACTGTTTGTCTCGTCCCGTGTACATGTAGTATTCTTTGTTCATGACCTTTAGAGACACGGTATAATCGTCATCTGCAAAAATCAAGAGCCACGTTATTGAATTTACAACGCGGGAACTTCACATCATCGTACGTGGTCTCCGAGGAGGATATAAACGAATATGTGCAGATAAATGAACCGTACTTAGTCCAATGAACCAAAGAATCAAAGCTTTCAGGAACCCGCCGAAAGCCAAAAAAATGGCGGAGCCAGGATCAAGGCTCCGGCATTTTTTGGCTTTCGGCAGGTTCCCAACACTTTGATTCTTTCATTCATTGGATTAAATACGGTCCATTCATCTGCATATGCTCGTTTATATATATATATTGTGGGAGCCGGGGGTGAAAGACGAGGCAGAGGGCACGTGACAGGCTGCCGGCAGAGAAGACACGAGCTGGCGCGAGACAGTGCGAGCTGAGCGAGGCTGGTAGCTGGACAAGGAACGTCGAAGCCAAGCTCCCTGGCGCGGCCTATGGCGAACCGCGGTGCGGTCCACCAGCGAGCTCTGGAGCAAGACCGGTGGAAACGGCGAGCCCTGGCCATATGACCTGGCCTATGACAATCCCGGGGTGGTTCCGCAGCGAGACTCGGGCATTGATAGCCCGAGACAGCCAGCCTACGCAGCGCTGGCGTGGGAAAAGCGATCCCCAGGCCTGGACACGGACTCCGGCTGTGAGCTCTGATCGACGGGCGACGAAAAGGGTCGGCGGGCCTGGACTGCCGGTTTTCAACGACGGGCAACCGGGAGGTACACTAAACCCATTCGTTGTCTTCTCGTTGCAGTGTGTAACTCCCTGGGGGACGGGTGGAAAGCGTACCAATCGGGCGGTGATAATTAGTAGAGAGACTTCCGCAAAGAAACCCGCATTAAAATGGTGCATCCAACGTGGGGCCCGTTCGGCATGCCTCTGCTTCTAGTCGTCCCCAGGGTGTCCCATGGATTTGTTGAGCGGGTTGTTCACTTACGCTAACGATGCCCGTTGAGACAAAGTATGTTGGAATTATGGTGACTTGTCTCACAGCAGAGTTCAGCAGGTGTCTCCTCAAATCGAGTACCTAAAGGGCTCGAAGGACGAGGTTGCGGACGCGCTTTCTCGGGTACCCCAGAATAGTGGTTGGCAGAAGGTGACGCAACCGGGGGGAACACGAGGAGCGCGGTTAAGATGTAAGAAAGTCGTCTTCGGGGGCAGAAGAGAGTAACGGCTAGAGTTCCTGAATGTCCTTCTGTTTAGGGTGATACCATCGTTTGTAGTACCCGATGCCGACAGCACGCGCTCACTAGGAAAATACAAAGGAATCGCAGGAAACAAAATGTCGCCGTAGCACAGTCAGGGCCACCAGCGCGTGCAGGGACAGGCTCTTCCACGCGCTTCAGAACAAAACATAAAAATAAGTATTCGAAACAAAATGGCCAGATGTCATCACCCCAAGCAAAGCGTACATGAAGGCACCCTAGTCACGGCATGTTCGCTGGAAGGCAGGATAGCGACTGGCAGGAGGGAAAACAGCCAGGACTTATTGCCTATTTAGGATTAAGGCTTGGAGTGATGCGGTGAGTCAGTAAGCGCTTGTCGAGGCCCGAAGTGCAGATGGGTTTTCGTCTGTGGGTGTCGGAAAGATTGCGGGAATTGCAGTCGAAGCCGGGAACACTGGCGGACGAGATTGTCAGCGGGTGTTGGGTAAACTGGCGCAAATTGCAGTTGACACTGGGAACGCTGGCAGGTGAGTTAAGGAGCAGTATGATTTGGTAATTGCTGGGCCAAGACAGCTAGTTGCTTCGCGTCACTCCAACAACCGACGAAGGGCAGAGGGACGACTCTCCCTTGAGCGGGGTCGTTCCAATAAAGCTACGAAATGTTTTATAGGATACTTTTTCCGCTTACTCTGGCCGGTCGTGGCAGTGACAGCAAGACTTTTAATGAGTTATGTCGCGTCACAACCCGGCCGGGGATGAGGCGGTATACATTTGGGTGGCTTGTAGCTCTCTAGCTTGCCTTGAGGCGTGAACGATTCAAGCGGGCTTGCTCGCTGAGCTGCCGCCCCCTCCGAGGACCGAGCAGTCCTTAGAGCTCGTATACACGTGGACGGAACGGGACTCTGACGCTTACATCGAGTACCACATGGTATATGTAGCCGTTTTGGAGCGCGGGTATGGAACATGGCAGTCCCGCCACAGGCTTTGGATCCCTTCGCTTACGCAAAAGATGGACTAGGTTTACTCCATCGTTATCTGTTCAGAAGGAAACTCACACGTTGAGCAATGCAGCTAGTGGTTTTGCCGCATCGCTGGTTCCGAGGTGAGAAGAGCACCCGAGGTATAAAGACGCGAGCGTCGTGTCTTACTTCTAGGCTTACTCGGCGTGATACAAACGAGGAGGCTTGCCCGGTTCACATCGCTGACTTGAAAGGATAATACCGTCGTCGCGAGATACAAACGAGGAGGCTTGCCCGGTTCACATCGCGGACTTGAAAGGATACTACCGTCGTCGCGAGAAACAAACGAGGAGGCTTGCCCGGTTCACATCGCTGACTTGAAAGGATACTACCGTCGTCGCGATGGGGAAGACGTATAACATGAGGTTGCGGTAGGACACAAGAAATCCCCTGTTCTTGGCGACCCAGGAGCGAGCTCTGGAATGCAGACTTGCTGAGTTAGCCGCATGGTACATGAACCCGTCGGAAAGCTATGTGGCTGTAGAGGCTATGGCAACTGCCACATTCTGCGACAGAGTATTTGTTCGCTGTGTGTTGTTTTAACAGTTTGTTCTGCGCAGAATAGCTTCTTGGAAAGACGGCCATAGACGCTGTAACCCAGGAAGCCCACCGGGAGGGGAGACGAGACCATTCGTTTTCCCAAGTGCTCACGGTGGCTGACAGTTGTTCGGCCTGACGAACGGTTCAGGCGGGCAGTTCTAAGCCCGCTGTGACCTCTAAGCGGAACGGGGCAAGTCCATCTGCGTCGGCCGGACCAGCTTAGAGCAAGCCCCCTGCTGCATTGCGGTGAGTGGGACACCGAGCGACAGACAGGTCGGCATTGTCTGCCGGCTTCGCTAGCCACCACCACCTACGCCGCTTTCGGACGCTGCAACGTGGCCACTCCGGTAACAGCAACAGCGGCCGCCCATGAACCCCAGTGGCTTCCTGAGGCCCAGGAAGTCCCCCGAAGTCCGGGCCTTGAGGGGGGAGAGTGAGGGAGCCGGGGGTGAAAGACGAATCAGAGGGCACGTGGCAGGCTGCCGGCGGAGAAGACACGAGCTGGCGCGAGACAGTGCGAGCTGAGCGAGGCTGGTAGCTGGACAAGGAACGTCGAAGCCAAGCTCCCTGGCGCGGCCGATGGCGAACCCCGGAGCGGTCCACCAGCGAGGTCTGGAGCAAGACCGGTGGAAACGGCGAGCCCTGGCCATATGACCTGGGCTATGACGATCCCGGGGTGGTTCCGCAGCGAGACTCGGGCATTGATAGCCCGAGACAGCCAGCCTACGCAGCGTTGGCGTGGGAAAAGCGATCCCCAGGCCTGGACACGGACTCCGACTGTGAGCTCTGATCGACGGGCAACGACAAGGGTCGGCGGGCCTGGACTGCCGGTTCTCGACGGCGGGCAACCGGGAGGTACAGTAAACCCATTCGCTGCCTTCTCGTTGCAGTGTTTAACTCCCTGGGTGACGGGCGGAAGGCATACCAATCGGGCGGTGATGATTATTAGAGGGACTTCCATAAAGAATGTGGATCAAATCCATTCATTGGATTAAATACGGTTCATTCATCTGCATATGCTCGTTTATATATATATATATATATATATATGGTCGTGCGTGCACACGTCCCGCTGTAAAGCGAGCCGGAAAATTCGGCGCCTGCACACAAACAAAACAAGTTCAAAATTTCAGCGAATGTGCTCTGAGCAGGTCAACTTCCCCTGTGAAATTTTAAGATGTGCTTCTCTTGCTGTAAAAAGTGAGAGCGAAAAACTTGCTGAAGTCAAGGTAGGGCGCGTTCGCAGAAGACCGAGTTAGCGTCCTTATTTACCTAAGGCGCCATCTCCCTATAGGCACAAGGAGTAGAGGACGAACTCCATTGTCTGCTCGGTGCACAGAATGAGAGAAGGCGCCACAAGAAAATGACGTCGCAAATTCAGTCGTGTGAGAACGTGCCTAACCTCAACTTTGTCAAGTTTTTGCTCTATTTGTTTTTACGTGGAGAGAACTGAGCCTTTGCAATTTTACGCAGAAATACTGACCTGCTCAGTGCACCTTAGTTGAAAGTTTAAGTTTTCTATCTGCAAACACCAACATTTCTGGCTCCTTTTACAGCGGAAGATTCGCTTGTGGCACGCGTAACCTCACGCAAGGTTAGCGCACGTTTAATGAGCACGATCGAGTTGCGATTACGTCACCTGCAAGGAGGCGCTGTGTATATGCAGTACCTGACTCGCACGGGGCGTCATAGCAGTGTTCTTGCCAATAAAGCATATTGGGAGGTGCGACATTTATGTTGTAGAAGATACCCACTCAGCAGCAAGGCCGCCACAATAACAGCAGATATGACGTCCTTTGTAATCTATATAAATACAAACACCAATCAACATAGTTGTAGACTTACACATGTTTTCGTTCCCACTATTATAGAGCGCAGCTCTTTGGGCGCTCGTTTCCGGCTTGAGTGGCGTCGACGTCAGCGTAAACGCGCGTTGCATTATGGGGCGTTTTCCATACTGGCGTTACACGTGACGTCAGTGAGGCGTCACGAGGGTCACGTGTGGCGTCACGATTGTCAGGAGGGAAGAGAAAGAGAAGGAGGTGGAGAAATTTTTCTGCTAATTTCGGCCGAAATACTTCCCCACTAAATTTAGCGGAAATATTTCCCCGCTATATTTAGAGTAAGAAATTCTGCGCTAGGCTAGCGGCAAAGTCTCCCCGCTTAATTTAGCCAAAACACGCTCGCCGCTTTATTTAGCAAAAAAGTTCCTCGTTAAATTTAGCGGAAACTTTTCCCCGCTAAATTTAGCGGAAAGTCCTTTACAAAAATGATCAATGAGTTTCAATTGAGTTTCTATTCAGTTGAATAACTTTCAATTGAAACTCATTTCATATTTTTGTATGGGATTTCCCTGCTAAATTTACCTTAAACTGTCCCCACTAAATTTAGCGGAAAAATATTGACCGCTTTATTCAGCGGAAAACGTTTCCCGCTAAGTTTAGCGGGTGATTCTTTTCTTTTTTTTGAATTTAGCCGGACATGTAGCGAAAATGTCCCGCTAGATTGGAGGGGAGCAGGAGGGGAGGAGGGGCATACCCGTTCCTCCGTACCCTCCCCTCCCCCTCCTCAAGAACTGCGCTCTAATTCGGCATTACATGGAGTTGTAAACGTCTTTCATTTGTTCACTTGTTTTTTTGTTTTTTTTTATCCCGTTGAGGAGTTTATAGTTTTCCGGATTCAGACATCTGTGTTTGAGTCGTCCTCAGCTCCCCTAGTCAGTGACAGCATAAGAATGCAAGAGATCCTTCGCCTTCAATGCGAGATTTCTGCCTTTGATCATATTTCGTCGCACGCGCAGTCCAAACCCACAGTAAGGCAAGGAATGCGTGATGAAACGGAGATTTTACTGCATTTTGTTTTAGGTTTTAACCGACTATAAGTCTCTGTACGAAGTAAAGTTATGGCATTGGTTACGTCCTGCACCGCCAACGCATTGTTTGTTTTTTAATGTCATCTGTTGGAAATTTTAGCACGAACACCGAGGTGTTACAACTTAAATCCTGGAGAAACACAGCTTAATCGCTACCCCGCAGTTCAGCATAAAGCGACACTCACAGTGTTGAACGTTCCTAAAAATGAACGTCTCACGAAAGATCTTAGTCCCGGTGTCTGTGAGGAAAGTGCATCTTGCCGTATATAACGAAGGCATTCCTAAAATGTCACTTCCTCTCATTTTCTCCCCAGATATATATATTTATTGCTCCAGCTTTAAGGGGGTGATGCAACCATTGTTCGTATTTTCAGGAAAAGCTGCTCAGATTTATCTCTTAACATTCGTAACCTACGAAACACGCGTTATTGTTTTTTTTTCCCCACGCAGTAGCAGTACAAGAAATAACTCGAATAAATCGCGCATTCTTCATTCCCTCAGCTCGTTTCCAGAATAAGCGAGCACTTGAATTGGAGCCGATTTATCCCGCCCATGTTTATCTTAAACACACGCTGAGGTAGGCGAAGCACAGGGCACGCGTCGAGTTTCAAAAATGTCTAAGGTTCGCCTAGTCCCCATCGCTTCAACTGGGCACGAGCCACTACCCCCGCATTCATGTCGGGGCCACGATTGTCACAAGCCCGTTGCGAACGCTCACGCAGCACTCAAGTGCACTGCATGAGCGGCATTTATATCCCGAGGATCGCATTGTCGACAACGCCAACAATGAAATACTCGCGGCTTCGTTATCAAGTTTTGCAAAGGAGAGACCTAAAGTCAACATCCACTTCTCTCCATGAAATGACACGGCGACAACAAAGTGTTTTTATATTTTGTTTATGTATTTATTTACTTATTTCTTCCGTGCGACCCACACTCAGATTTACGCCACCTTCGTGTTACACTCACCGATGCCAGTAGAATTGAGTGCGAATATACTTGTCTTTCAGTAGTGCCTGCAAGCATGCGTAAAGAGAAACATTCATACACAATATCTTCGCACGGCCCTTTGATGGCACGAGTAAGTGGCGGTTACTACTCTTCCCGATTTTATATTGCTTGGAGGCGTCTTTGATGTTTTACCCATTTCCATTTTCTATGTTCCCCCTGGCTTCATGAACTAGCATTTTGATTCCATTTAATACGCTGCAACTCTTTGTTTGTCAAATGTAATCAACTCATAGTTTTTATGTTGTCGCAAAATGGACTAGCCTTTCTGACATAACCTTGAAAGTAAAAACAGTTTCACAGTCCAAGTACTTAACTGCGGCAACAGTGAGATATCTAAACTTAGAAAATAAATTATGTGTTACAAAAAAAGAACTTAGCAGAACATACCGGTAATATTTAACCTCTAATCACTCTTTGAACAAAAACAATTATATATTAAAACTTCAATATTTTTCGTATGCTAATCGCATGAATTAGTTTTATCCACTTCGGTACTTCTTTTTTTTTTTCTTGTTTACCCAAGCTACACAGTGTACTACAGGATTCTATGTGAAACAAACTGAATATGGTTTTTCCCTTTTGAAGTTCCTTTTGCCACCACTTCTAGTTTTACCAATTATCTCCTCAGCCCAAGCAAGGTATTGTTTACGTAGAGCAGCCAGAGCGGTGTCGTGTCTTGCATATCCCCTCGAGCTCCTGTCTCTGCCCCATGTAATGAAAGATTGCAGACGACAGGCGGAACAATAAGGAAACAATATCGATTCTCCGAATTCACACATCGATTCCCTCTAATGACTCCGTTACTCCGTGTTATCGCTCTGCTTGGTATGGAACCGAAAGCAAAGGTGTCGGCGTTATTGTATAGGTATTATTATTTTGTCGCTTTACTGGTTGTGTTTTATCGCCCCAGCTGATAAAATACAACTCTCTTGTTCCAGTGCTATCATCGCAAGCGGAGAAACGCGAACAATGTGCCTATTAGGCAGACATGTACACGGTAACGCCGAAAATGTAACAAATTACTGTTACTGGTCACTCGCGCAAAAAGTAGCGTAATATATTCGTACCGATTCTCAAAAGGAACGTATTACTTCACCTCAAATGTAACAAGTTACTTTTCTCGTTTCTTTGACGACCAAATACACAACTGTTTTTGTTTCATGGTTTATAGTTTTCTTTCCAGTAGTCACTGCACTTTGTGGGCAACCTGGCGATTTAAAGGGGCTGGCACAGGTTGCCCCTCCGACAATCGTCAGTGGTCTTCTGTACCGCGAGAGGGCCAATGGCAACTGGCCCCGCGAGCGGCGCTCCGCCGCTGATAATGGGCCGTTGCAGAGCATGCACGGGGGCTTTTGGGATTGCGGTGCGGACGATAACGGTCATTAAATGTTTACGTGTTGTTGAACCACCAGTGTGCTGTGTCATACCACGAGACGGGTAGCGCAAGGGAAATCCCACACTGGCGCCCAATGTAGAGCCAGTGTGGGAAATCTGCAATTTAAGGTAGGAGATCTGGTACTGAGGCGAACTCATCCGCTGAGTGATTCTGCTAGAGGCTTCACGGCCTTTTTAGCAAAAAGATGAGACGGCCCCTACCATGTTAGTAAGAAGCTTTCCAACCTGCCTTACGAGCTTGTGCACTGCGAATCTGGTGAAGTGTGCGGGTATATTCATGTCGCCGACCTAAACCCTTCAAATGAACCAGAGGTGGTAGATGTGTCCCAGGTTCCAGGCGGCGACGATCCGGACGACTTCTCGGAAGATTCCACTTCGTCTCTGCCACGATAAAACTTAAGACGGCGGTGAAGACGACAAAAAGAAGCATGAGCTCTAAGAGCATTATATTCATGCCCTCTTAGTTTTTTGGGGGAAAGCGGAGAAAGTGGCCATGCTCCCGTATGCACAGTGGGGTAGCCATCGTTCGTGGGCGCGGCCAATTATTCCTGCCGCGCCATGGCCTCATGTTGTTTTTAATTTATAATTTCTTGTGCCAGACACGTAGCGGCGGCGACGCAGCTCGCATCATTAGACCCACCACAGCCGCATCGGTACTGTCCAGAAGTACTAACGTCGGACCCGTGCTCGCCCATCTGCAAAGACCCTTGCTGGCTCAGAAGGAAGGCCCCGAAGACCTTCTAAGACATCCTCTATTTTTGCTTTTGGAAAGGGGGAGATATGCGGGCAACCTGGGGATTTAAAGGAGTTGGCAACCTTGGCCAACCGCTTTAAATCCCCAGGTTGCCCCTCCGACAATCGTCAGTGGTCATTTGCACCTCGAGGGGGCCAAGGGCAACTGGCCACGCGAGCGGCGCTGCGCCGCTGATTAAGGGCCATTGCAGAGCATGCCTGGGGGCTTTTGGGATCACGGCGCGGGCAATAACGGCCATTGAATGTTTACGTGTTGTTGAACCGGTGTACTGTGTCATTCTTCAAGACGGCTTGCAGCAAGGAAAATTTGACAGCTTAAGCAGAGCCTACCTCTTAAATTTTGTAAAAGTTATTTCCCCGCTTCCTACACGGAAGATTCGTTCTGCTGACGCGCTCGAACGAACCGCAGTGTTGTGCTTCTAGAAGAGCAGGTAAATCTAGGATTCCGCTGTCTCTTTTGTTCTCCCTGCTTTTAAAGTTCGAAGTTAACAATAAGTTATGTGCCTCCACGCGTTGAGAACATCCGGATTTACTTACGGTCTGTACACGATTCTAGATGGTTCATCCAACGAGCCTTATTGTGTTCTCTTGGTGAAGGACATTCCCAGCTATAGAGTTCGACTGACGTGTTCAGCGATAAATGTTGGAATACCGTTATACTCTTTAGTTGTGAAACAATGGTGAGAGTGCAGGCTAGATGGATAATTTGCGCATAGTTGTAAACCCGAGACTGGAGATAGGGACAAGGGATGAAAACCTAAAGGACACAACCTAAAGGCCTCCGCAAACCTAACCCATTCATATAAATCTTATTTAACATTTATATGAATGGGTTAGGGTTTTTGCCCCTTCAGTCAAAAATGTTTCAATACGCGGATGACACCGTATTAGTTTTACCACATGAAAAGTATGATGAAGCAATTTCTGTTTTTCAGAGAGACATTGATATGATAATTAGATGGTTTGCTGCGAATTTTATTTCTGTGAATGTTGCAAAAACAAAACTGATGTGTTTTCGAAATCCGCACAAACAGATAGTAACATCTCCAAATATTTGCTTGCACTCGGTGCAGTGTCTGGATTGTAGCTGTGAACCTTTAACAGACGGCAGTTCAGCTAAATATTTAGGCGTCTTTGTTGACGAACACATGCTGTGGAATGCGCAGGTGGAATGTGTTGTAAAAAAACTACGAGTCATAACTGCGTATTTGTATAAACTCAAAAGTATGTGCAGCTTGAAGGTAAGATTACTTGTGTTTAAATCTTTGGCGGAAGCTGCATTACGGTACGGTATTACACTGTACGGTCATTGTTCAGAATACAAAACACGAGCGATACTTAGGATACTAAAACACATGGTAAACAACATATCATATGGAACTTCGTATCAAGTATTGGAAACTCAAGAGAAAGCTAAAGAGCTGGACATCCTGTTTTTTAAAGCTTTTTTACATACGTAGCAATAACAAATAATTATTTCAGTAATTCCTACAAAATTGTCGTAAACAAAAATAGAGATTTGAGACGTACTGAAAAATACGTCATTCCGAAAATATACACACTGTATGGAAAGAAAAACAGAAATCATTACATTCCTTCTTTATTTAACGAACTCCCAGAGTCCCTTATGAATATAGATTCCACTAGGGTACTAAAAGAAAACTAAGGAATTGGTATCAAGCATCTGGGCTGTAGATATCGTAGCCTGACCGTTGGAGTTACTTCGTACTTTTATTTCACGGCTGCGTGAGTGGACTTGGCTATAAGCACCTATATTTCATGCTCTAACGTGTTCCATCTCTGTATTTATTTGTGTTACTAACTTGGTCGTCCTTTCATTTTTTTGTGCTGCGGAGTGCTTTCTTTTTGTTTTGTTTTTTTGTAACAACATATATTCTAGTTGGTCGCCTGGCCCCACATACAAGCAGAATGCTGCTTTTGTGGGCCAGCTCTTTATTTTGTATGACTTGATCTGAAAATAAAAATAGAATTGAATCGAATTGAATTGAACAAGTCTGGCGCCGACGCAGTGTTTTAGAAGGACTCTAGATTGGACCGATTGACCCCGTTTTTGAGAACACCCAACAAATGTAAAAGGTCGCAGAGGAAAAAGTCAACAGTAGGTGAGTTTGGTGTGGTTTACGGAATGGCGATAGAGTATGGTGGTCAGTTATGTAGGCCAAAACATAAGATGTGTGAAAAATAGATTAACGGAGCATAAAAGAAATATGAAAAAACAACAGATCCGAATTTGAAAATAGCCAAAGAACTGAATGAATGCGCAGACTGCACCCCAGCCTAGGGACACGTGAATATTTTAGAAAGGGAAAGCAACGATATGAAAATATCAGTCAAAGAGACGATCAGGAAGACGTCTGCCGAGTGTACTAGTCAGGCGTCTGTGCACCTAAGTTCGGAGGCCGGAAGATTTCTTCAGGTGACTGGTTTGGGAAACCCGGGGTGACCTTGGTGTGTCGCGGTATTTGTGTTCACATGTGGTTCGGTGTGCAGTCTTGCGTTCTTGCCGGTCTATGCTGGTCTTTTCAACAGCGCTCCCAGACACCTGTCCCTTCCTTCTATAGCGATCAGTTGAATGCTCTTAAGTCCGGAACTGCTCAGTCTCTCCTCTCCTCCAGTTGCAAGAAAAAAATCCTGCTCTCACGTGACCAGAGGAAGCATGTATCTGCTAGCTGCCAGGCTCCGGAGGGCGGGTTACCCAGTTGGCCTCCTAAAAAAACATCAGCAAGTAAGTCCTCCTGCAGTCTCAGAAACGTACAAAAGAGGCCCCCTCAGTATCCCGGTCTTCCCCGCCCTATGTGCATTCCTCACTGCCACAACAACACACACCGATTGCGCGCGCCTCCACATCGATTTGGCACCAGAGTTCGCTTCACATATAAATTTAGATTGGGATGCATATGCAAGCGAGTAACCAACCCAGAACTCGCACCCACATGCACAAACAAAATACGCGCCGTGCATCCGGCCCTGCACAAGGGAGAAGGTTATTGTATTCCTCTTGAGTGCTGAGCCGAGTACATCGGTCAGACGGGGTACTGCGTGAATGACAGTCTCCATGAGCACACCGGTGAGATCTCGTCTCCTCCCCTGGTCTTCTGCCATCCAGTCGATCGTGGCTCACGCCAAGAACTGCCCCTTGTGCACGCCTGAGTTCTCAGAAACTAAAATCTTCGGGGGCACAAAACTCGATTCAACAGGGAAATTTTTGAGTCCCTACATATTACATATTCTGCCTCTAACGTGTCCAGCCCTACCATTTCTTTTTCGAATTGAGAGATTCGGTTCCTGCGAGGTGAGAGGGTTCCTCCAAAGACATAAAAAAGACAAAATTACCTTACCTTCTCCTCCTTCTCTTCCCTGCGTATACCCCCAGTGAGACACTGCCGGCACTCAGGCTTTCGCGTAACGGTGACGCATCAAAAAACACATCAGAACCCCAGCTTCCGTCCTGCACGCACAACCGCTGCCAGGGCCACATGGCTCCTGCGTCTCTCCTACCACCCTGCCTCCCTTCCTCCCCGAAGACCCCCGTCGAGCTTCGGAAGGCAAAGTGAAACAAGTAAACGTTTTTTTGCAAGTCGAAAGCCTGTGTTGCCTGTTTGTCTTCCAGTGCCCTTTTTCGTTATTCTAAATTAGATAGCAACACGCTGAAGCATGTACAAAGAAAAGAGGGAACTAGAAGTCTAATTCTTCATTAAAAAAAAAGTGAAAGCCGTTTACAACTCCGTGTAACGCCGAATTGGAGCGCAGCTCTTGAGGAGGAGGAGGGAAGGGTACTGAGGGCCACGTGTTATCGAGGGGGGGGGGGGGGGGGGGTTACGTCACTTCTCCGAGGGCACGTGACCTTGGCGGGGTCACGTGCCCCCTTTGAGGTCACGGGACCTCGGTAGGGGGTCACGTGACCTCGGGGTGTCACGTGACTCCCCAGGTCACGTGACCCCCCCGGTCACTTGACGAAAATTTCCCCGCTAGATTTAGCGGAGAAATTTTTCCGCTACATTTAGCGGGGACATTTTTTCCGCTAGATTTAGTGGGGAAATTTTTCCGCTAGATTTAGCGGGGAGATTTTTTCCGCTAGAGTTAGCGGGGAAATTTTTTCCGCTAGATTTAGCGGGGAAATTTTCCGCTAGGTTTAGCGGGGAAATTTTTCCGCTAGATTTAACGGGGAATTTTTTTCCGCTAGATTTAGCGGGGAAAATTTTCCGCAAGATCTAGCGGGAAATTTTTTCCGGTAAATTTAGCGGGGAAATTGTTCCGCTAGATTTAGCGGAGAAATTGTTTCCGCTAGATCTAGCGGGGAAATTGTTCCGCTAGATTTAGCGGGGAAGTTTACCCATAATGCACCGCGCGGTTACGCCGACGGCGACGGCGACGCCGTTCAAGCCGGAAACGGGCGCCTAAGAGCTGCGCTCTAAAAAAATAATCCAACACCGATCACACACAGAAAGTGATCTTCAGCATGTAGACATCTAGGCATATGTAGAATAACACGCAAGGTGGGCGCCTTTGTTCCCTTAAAGGGGTACTCCGCCGATTTCTTCATGGTCCCCGATTTGCTTGAAATTTTGCTAAACTCGCCAAACAACATCGCCAAAATAGCATCCCAAATATTAGGTCAAAATAATTTTTTTTCACGAAGTTATTGAATTTACAATTTTGGTCCTCACCGTGTTTTTCAAACTGAAAGTCTCTGCTGGCAACAATGAAAAAGTGACGTCATTGGAAGTGCAGGGGTTCACTCTTTGGACTGCAGAATTTGTTTCCAACTGATTCGAAGCAGTTTCATGGTGTCAAATGAATGCCTTGGAAGCTCGCTCCAGTCCCCGCGCTCCAGCACGGAACCAATAATTGGCATATTCTATTTTTTAGACTGCTCGCCCGACTGGCAAGCTGAACTTCCACTGACGTCACGGCCCTGAAAAGGGCGGGTATATTTGAATGTTTGTTTTTGCATCATTTTCATTTGCCGATTTCGCAATAACTATTATGAATTTCACGATACTAAATAGCATACCAGAAAGGGCAAAGACCGGGGAGTCAGAAAATGTAGTTAGTTGAGGTAGCTCAAAAAATCGGCGGAGTACCCCTCTTTCAGGAGAGTAAAGAAAGCGGGAGATGACAATAGACCCATTCCGAAATTCAGTCTGGCCACTTCAATAGCTATCATCATCATTGCCACATTGTACGAGGGAGACGCCGCCAACGCCGCCATGAGCATGTACGGCATCGCGAGTTCGAGAACTGCTGTTGCTGGCAGTCTAACAGTCTCGTGGACCAGACGTTTGTCGCCCATTTCAGACTTTCAGCCCGGTCGAGGACTGCGCCTGGGGCAGCATTAACGCAGTCGTCGATGTTACAATCGTTCACTACGCTGTCTTCAGTTGCGACTGCGTGGCACATGAAGTCAGCGGTGAAGTCTTCCATAGCGTTTACAGTGACGATTTCGCCGCTTGCATTCTTCTGGCTCGACGACCCAGGTGCCGCGTGTCCACCGGTCAGATCGGCGAATGCGTAGCTTGCCTCTTCACTAGCGGGTCCGCTCACCGCGTCTTGACTGCTCGGATCGGCGATTGCGTCATTCGTCACCCCGGCATCAGCGGCGGAAAACTTCGGCGTTGAAGGCGGCGCCTGTCGTACTCGTGGTTTTTTTCTGGGCGGCCTTTTCGCGACGTTGAAAGCGAAGATGCTCGGCACTGCTTCCTGTCTGAGGTAGCGACGTTTACTAGCGACGTTCGGAATGTAGTCACCCTCTCGAAAGTGTCCTGAGCAAATCTTAGTGTACTTCGTAATGGAGAAGTTCTTGCTTTCGTCACGTTTTATCGCAACAATTCATTTTTTTTCAGAGAGCGGGGTCGGATGGGATGGCGAACAAAAGATACCTCTGAAGAAAAAAAAAAGTATACAAATTCGCGAGAGGTCACGCGAAATGCCCGACTGTTAACCTTATCTCAATACCCCAAGCCCAGCAACATTGCTTCTGTTTACAAAAAGAAAAGGGTGCAGGTGCATGCTCCCTTCCGTCACGCTAGCGCTTGAGAAGCAGCACGAGACGGCTTATATCATTCCACGCTACTAATCTGGCGGGAGCTCTTCCGTTTCAATCGTCGCAGCGGTCGCGTGCGTGCACAGGCCAACAGCGAGCCAGAGGCATCCTTGAGTCCTTTTTGCTTACACAGCGGCACACATCGATGAAAAGGCATCGCAGAAGCAGCGTGTGGCGAAGTATCAGCCGCGCAACACCTTCTGTGGCCGCAGTGGTGTCGGTGGTGTAGCGCACGTTGAGCAAGCGCCGATGCGACCATACATGCTTATGGCGGACGCACGCCGCGCCACGCCCACCTGCGAAGCTTCGCAACCGTTTCGGTAGATGGCGCTGAATTTGTAAAAGGGTCTATTGTTGAAAATTTGATTCCTGCCCTTGTATTTTACTACTGTAAATATAGTCAAATGTTTAGAGCGCAGCCCTTAGGCGCCCGTTTCCGGCTTGAGCGGCGTCGCCGTCGGCGTAACCGTGAGATCACGTGCCGCCCCCCAGGTCACGTGACCCCCCAGGCCACGTGACCTCCCAGGTCACGTGACACCCCCAGGTCACGTGACCCTCCAGGTCCGGGGGTCACGTGACCTCTTCCCCCCCCCCTGAGATCACGTGACCCCATGAGGGGAGGAGGAGAAAGGAGGGGAGCAGGGAGGATGAGCAGGAGGGACGGATCCGAATTTTCATTACTCCGAAAAATTATTTTAAAAGACTTCTATCTCTTGTTCCTTGGCCGGCTTCGAACCGGAGCCCTTTCGTTCAGGAGTAGCAGGAAGGATCACGAGGGAGGAGGAGGAAGGAGGAATATAACTTCCCCTCAGTACCGTTGCCTCCTCCTCCTCAGGAGCTGCGCTCCAATTCGGCGTTACAGGCATATGCACGCCTGAGGAAAAAATGGAAGCGTAAACGGCTTTCATTTTTTTCTCAATTCGTAGCTAATTTATCGGCAAGGAACTTAATACAAATATCTCGCGACTACATAAAAAAAAACTGTTTACTAAAAATGAATATGTGATTTCCTGCACGTACCACGTACATATGACGGGCACGATCCAAGCACAAAAAAAGTCAAACTTTGTCATTCCTATTACGTCGCCTAGTGGACGTGATTGGTGCTAGCTATGTACATTTTAAGAATCAGAAACGTGCGACAAAAATAAACTAATATGTTGACTAGAAGACCGAGTACCTATGGTCATTCAGATGCATTTACATATTTGAATTGACTTAAAACATTAAATTTTGTTTTGTAACATTTTAACTATGAAACGGGGCTACGGCAAAAAGAACAAATACAAGGCCGCACGTTGGCCAGGAAAAACGCCAAACTTGACCCAAGCACGTCAATTCCAGGGGCCTAAATTAGACCTAATAAATACGGGTTTCCTCGAAGGCATTAGTTAGTGTCAAATTAATTTTCGTTTTGTGAGAGCTTTGTTATGGCCTTTTTCTGGTTCGGCACATAATTTCAGAAGTGTCAGCCATAAGCCAAAACATCTGCGTATCTACCAAACGACCCGCAGAGAAGCCGAATTCTGGCACTTGTTTGGCAATATAGTCCCAAAGTTACCAGGCAGTAATCAAACTGCCAGAAAGGCTGCCTAATTCTGCCTGTTTCTCGGAAACTGAGTTCAAGAGATACCAAGTGAAACCCAACTGCCAGGTGGTGAGGGCTAACTCCAGCACCTGTGTGGAAAGTTAGTGACGAAATACTCAGATTCCCGCAAAGGAATGTAAACTTTTTTTATACGTCAGTTTCTGTTTTTTTTTTTTTATTCTCAATAGGCCTTCTGCTTTGCCCAGGAGGCGCTGCGGAAAAACCTGCTTGTAGCGCTCCTATGGTCTGCTTATCGGTATTGGGTAATACAAAGTTGCGCGCTTGAATTTGTCCCGCGTGAAAACGTTATCGGGTGGCATGAATTTCCCCCTTGCGATTGTTTTACAGCACGGAATCGAGCCAATTCATAACTTGAATTTCTTATTTCGTTTCTCAACACTTCGCAAAGGGAACAAACTGAGCGATGTATGCTACTACATGCTGCGTCTACGCTGCGCAAGAAGCCACAAATTTGGTGTAGGCGCCCTGTCAGTCGGAAAACCAGCGAGCTCCCTACGTTGTCGTGCTGGAGCTGAGCATTACGAGATACGCGTCTTGTAAGCAAACGCTCCCGAACTGCAGTCGCTGCGTACAGTCAATGCGATCAGCTGGTGACCAACCTCGAAAATGCGCAGAAGCAGACGCAAGCGATAGAGCGGCGACCGGCCGTCTGTCGGCCCGAGCAGATCGTTCCTACTGCACGCTGCTTCTCGAGTTCTTGCAGTTTTTCTTCCGCATTTGCGCTGTAAGCTTAACGATACATAAGATCAGCAGTAGAAGCTCCGCCTTCAGTGCATGCTTCTTGCCTTCTGAAGTGCGTTGGTGCGCACGCAGGTTCGTCTTTCTTCTTTTTTAACTCTCGCTGGAGACGGCACTTTACTGCTGATCTCATGTTGCAAAAGACGTATTTCAATCGAATTTCTCCACTGGTCGGCCATCGTAAAGTTTGCATGACACACGTTTTGATGCATGCCACGGCCGCTTGATCGTGTGGCCGAGCTCAGCAGAACAACTTAGAGGGTGAGAAAAACAACTTATGAGCTTACTCATTATCCTGGGTGGCTGGCATCGTTCCCTCCGCTCGATTTCAGACGGCTTCGATTGGAAATCTGCAGAAGTTTGCTCCCTTGTTCTTCCTGCTTTTGAGAGTTGACGACGTAACAGTACCGTCGATGTTTCGAAAGCATCGCGGTCGCGCTGCTTGCTCCCTGTTTCGACATGCTTGGACGAAGGAGAAATTTCTAGCTTGCGGCGACCTCGAATTCCCGGAATAAGGTTGTGCGGCCACGAGTACGAGTGACACATTTCGAGTCGTGACCACGCAAACGCAAATTTATCTGCTGCGTGCAGAGGTAAACAGCCGCCCGAACAGGTTTGTTATTGTGCGGGGCCGCGGGACTTGTACTACTCAGATGCTCTATCATCCGCCACCGGAGGGCGCCACGATACGTTCAAAGCTTCAACTCAGGAGGCCCATTGCCATGCGAAAACTGAGTATATATGTCACGAAAGTATTGCTCTACCTGGATACTTATCGAGCAATTAGAAAGTACAACCTGACTCTCCGATATGCATTATGGACCAGTGTTATGCTGCTAGCTTCCCTTTACCTCAATCGAAGTGCACCCATAAAATGCGGAGCTTTAGAGACACTCTATATTCCATTTCACTTTAAGCCGGTGCGGAGCCGGCGCTGCGATCCATTTGATTTAATCAGGCAGAGGCAAAAATTCATCCTAACAGCGCTTGTTTTTTTTTTCCCTCGTAGGTATGCTATCTTCGGCTAAACCGATCACGCTGTAAAAAGTGTGGGGTCTTGGCGCATGAATTGCGCGTGATTGGTTCATAATAAATTGATTCCGAATACCTCGAAAGCCTCTTTGAAAGGTACTACGCTCGTCGTTCATAGTAACCGCACAGAGAAGATGAGCAAAGTAACGATGCACTTTCCGTACACCTTGAAGGCTTCCATCGAAGGGAAGCGTCGGCTGTGACGGATTTAGAGTAAAACAATGCATAGTGCGATATGCAATAAAATAAAAAGTGCACAAAAAAAAAAAAAAAAAAAACAGGACTGAAAACGACACGTACGAGAGTACGATAGGCCGAGCATATCAGCCGTACCTGTCCTTTTTTTCTTTTGTGCGGTTTCTTTAACTTTTTTTGTGTTTTTTTTTCATCGTCATTTATTTCATCCATTAGCCCAGCTTTCAACCCTGCTACGATCCATGGTTCGATTCTCACTCGTCTCACTTGTTTGGTCTATACATAGATTAAAATCCCATTAACTTGGTACGCTATTTAACGTGCGGACGCAACCTGGACGAGCGGAAAATGGCGTGTTAGAACGTTCGCATAGATCGGTCAAATGCAGCGATTAAACGTGGCGGTTTCCTTCTTTCACGCGCGAATCAGCTATCGATCGCGCACTCGAAATCACCCTTCTCAAAGGGTCGTCTGGAAGTAGCCGAGGATTTTACGGCCTCTACAGAAAAGCCTCGAGAAAGCTAAAACAAGCGAGTGCCTATCACGCCTCGTCCACACGCCAGCTGGCATGTCTGGAGCGGCAGTCTGAGTTCGACAACTCCGATAAGTGTGCGTGACGGCCTATAGAAACGCGGGGATGGCGCGCCGGTGAGGGTAAACAAACCAATGAATCTCTAAACAAAGCACGAAAAAAAAGTCGGAAAAAAAGAAACTCGAGTGGGACGACGTCTGGCATAAGAAGCTTCATAAAGAATGTTAATGTATTTTCCTGATACTGCCGACTCTTTTCAGCCGCTGGCACGCTGCAGCACACCATACAACAATACTGTCTGCTATCTGAGGTGTGTGTATTAATTGTATGACTGCCCGTCACGTTGGTCATGCAAAAAAACTGACTTTGAAAATGTTCTAGACGCACATATGTATACCGGACAAACGTGCTTCGCACAAGGCTTGGGACATGTATGCATATAATTTTGTCGTCACGTCTGCAAAGAAGCTACGTGTCTCTTGTATGATATGTGAACAATGCGACTGGGACCTTAAATACATAGCAAGCTATCAAAACCCTTTTTTAAGTGGGTAGAGAGAACACATAAAACAAAACATATACTCGCCCCCCCCCCTTCCCCCGAATAGGTACAACATATATATCTTGTACTATCGCGGACAATATGAGCTGAAAACATATACTCACCCCCGCCCCCCCCCCCTCCCCCCGAAGAGGTACAACATATACATCTTGTACTATCGTGGACAATATGAGCTGAAAACATATACTCCCCCCCCGCCCCCCCCCCCCCCCCCCCACTCCCCCCGAAGAGGTACAAT
Organism: Ixodes scapularis; assembly: GCF_016920785.2. Classification (NCBI taxonomy): domain Eukaryota; kingdom Metazoa; phylum Arthropoda; class Arachnida; order Ixodida; family Ixodidae; genus Ixodes; species Ixodes scapularis. The sequence continues at coordinate 77,883 of NW_024610246.1, read as the reverse complement.
ATACACATCTTGTACTATCGAGGACAATATGCGCTGAAACAGCGCTCCGGCCTGTGCACGGTAGTACCTGCGCCGCCTGCCGCACCGCTCCGTAGACAGGGCGCATCCTGAGGCCGAGATAGACTCTCACTTGCGCTCACTGCGCCGCTGCGCTCTTCCGGCCGTCTGCTAGCGAAAATGTTGGCCCACGGAACCACCATCACGATGCGTGTGCCGCGTAGCCTAATGTTTACGTTTTCGACTTACATGCGTTTCCATGCATTTCAAGAAAGTGCCGGTGGAAAATGCGTTGTCACGCTCGTAGCTCCTCGAGGAGCGCTGCCTGACGAAGCTGCCTTGGCTCCCAGAAGGAACCGATCTGAATATCATAGAACACATTTAAAGGTGCATCAAGGTAGCCATGTCACGGCGTCCCCTGCTTTGCCCCACTGCCCACAAATTCTGGAAATCAATGACAGGTGATGGGAGTGGCTTCGGGCTGAGCCAGAGTTCTTGGCCGCGTTCTATGATTTCTTACCAGACAGGATGATCAGCCGTGGTCGCGGGTCAAAGCAGAATGACGCGGCAATAAATTATTTTTGTAAGTTTTACTGTGCCTCAGGACAGCCTGATCCGGACTTCTGCCGACTGGAAGAAAGCTTGATACTACGGTTGCGACACACTGTTTGACGCCGTTAACCCCGTATACTTTTGTATGGTGCCTCCTTAATCCCGATCTTCTTGAATAATGCAGTTGAACTTTCACGCCGGCTATTTATCTTTTGTGTTTTACATGATCCTCTGCAAATATTTATTCGATAAAGTTTCGAGCGTCTTCTCCTGGCAAATATATGACTGTTTGTCCCACTTTGTTAAGACTAGGAATTCGTAAACAAAAAGGCTGGTGTCTTGTCAGCAGCTTGTTTGGTTTCAAACAAACACGTGAGCCCAGTAATAAATAAATAACACTTTTGAACCTTTCCCCACCCATTAAGGTTACAAAATTTTCTCAGTAACATGTATGCTTACCCTTGTTTTTTAACAGCTGCGACCAATGAAAAAGAAAAAAAAAGTAAATACCTTGGAGCCGGATAATTCCGGTATATAGATTTTGGCCCATATTTTACGACGTCCTACTTTGTGCATGCACTTAATCAAACAAAAGCAACCTGCAACGTCTTTTGATGTGACTTTCAATATTGATAACCACAGTTGCAATTTAAGACACTTCAACATTTTTTCTTCACCATTCAGCGTATTTCCTACGTGATTCTGCGAAATAGAGTAAAGTAAATCAATTCTAAAAGAGGGACCACATGTGTAATCTGTAATCCCCCCCCCCCCCCCCCCTTACACCGCTTTACCACACACATGCCCGCAGTCGCACCCGCCGTCTCAATTGCAGACCGCCGAAAGAGCGCAGTGGAGCAGCGAGCTCAAGTGATAATTTATCTCGGCCTCAGGGTGCGCCGTGTGTGCGGAGCAAAGCGACAGGCGGCGCAGGTAGTACCGTGCGCCGGCCGGAGCGCTGTTTCAGCTCATATTGTCCGCGATAGTAACTCTTTAAATAGCTAGCATGACTTTTGTGAATCATGCTGTCGTAGTTAGTCGCATCATCGTTACAGACAGTTCCAAAATACTGATCTAATGCGTTTTATAAAATGCATTCGCGAAATTTCGTCATAAAACTTCTAGATAAATAAATATGGGGTTTAATAAATGAAAAAAAAACATAAAAATTCGGCAAAAACGTTTTTTTTTTTATTATAATAAAAAAAATAAACACAATATGAAATACCCCAAAAACACGAGCAAAACAAAACTGACAAGACAGGCTCCTCTGTTGTGCTAATACACTTTGCAGTAATTTATTCGTGCCGATCTATGCACCTGCAGTGATAACTGGAGTGCCGAACTGCCCCACAAAATATGTTATGCAAGGCGTACCCTTTCACCCGGCTTCTAAAAAATTTGACTAACCTTTTTTAGGGTTAATTTTTTTCAGAAATCAACCTCGAAATTTGCGTTTTATACACATGCCCTGAAGAAGGAACGACGTCCCAAATTATGACTAAATTGCAGCCGAAAACGTTCTGTATTATTGACCTCAACTCTTGCTTTTTTGATAATGCCCGCTTGAGTTATCAGAAGTTGTACAGCTCAATGTTGGCTTGTCTTCGAACAAAGAGAACAAAATGAGTTCTCTAAAATAAAGCTTATATTGCACACTTTTTGATCGGAACTAAAACGAAGCACAGCTCTTCACCTCGATTAAAATACCAGGTCGTCAAGTGTTGTCCCCCAAAAGAAAGGGAGACCAACATGAACGCTTGTCTCATCGAAGAGCCTCTCCTTTTCATAAAGCTTTTCTTTACCTCGCCTGTTTTTTTTTTTTGTGTGTTTTTTCTCCCTTGAATCTGCATAACAAGCAAGTTTTATTCTCTATGCTACATCTCGGGCCCGATCGGAATCAAGGAACCAATCGGGAACAAGGGAGCGGGACGACATCGTCTCCTGCGATTCGTCAGCGCCGCGCCGCTGAACAATCGCCATGAACGATCCCGGTCTCATGGTCCCAAATAATGCTGCCGTGTAGCATATAGTGCCACTGTTCTCTAGCTCATTTTCCCTTCGTCACTGCGCCGTTATTGTGCGCCGAGGAATCCGTTGCAAATTGTCCCCCAAGCTGGGCCCCAGCGTATTTTTCACTGAGCTTAATTGTGTCGCGCATGAATGGCATGCATAATCCCCAACAAACTCCCGTAATAAAAAAAAATAAATAAAAAATAAGGGCGTTTCGCGTTCTACCGTAAGTGGAGCACGCGCAATCTACGAATTCACCTTAACCAATTAACAACTCGTGACCGGTCATGTTACCCCCTGTTTTTCATCTATGAGCACCGAAGACCAGGATCACGAGTTCGGCTACGAGCGTTTGATTGGCTTCTGTCGTTAAAGGGGTACTCCACCGATTTTTTGAGCTACCTCAACTAACTATATTTTCTGACTCCCCGGCCTTTACTCTCTCCGGTATGCTATTTAGAATCGCGAAATTCATAATAGTTATTGCGAAATCGGCAAATGAAAATGATGCGAAAACCAACATTCAAATATACGCGCGCTTTTCAGGGCCGTGACGTCAGTGGCAGGCAGGCTTGCCAGTCGAGCAAGCAGCCAAAAAAATAGAATATGCCAATCATTTGTTCCGTGCTGGAGCGCGGGTACTGCAGCGAGCTTCCCAAGCATTCATTTGACACTATGAAACTGCTTCAAATCAGTTTAAAACAAAATCTACATCCCAAAGAGTGAACCCCTGCCTTCCACTGACGTCACTTTTTCATTGTTGCCAGTAGAGACTTCGAGCTTGAAAAACACGGTGAGGACCAAAACTGTAAATTCAATAACTTCGCGAAAAAACAATATTTTGACCTAATATTTGGGATACTATTTTCGCGATGTTTGTTGGTTAGTTTAGCAAAATTTCAAGCAAATCGGAGACAATGAAAAAATCGGTGGAGTAGCCCTTTAAACATCGCGAAAATAGTATCGCGAGTAGCCCTTTAAACATCACGAAAACAAACCTATGCTTTGTTTCCAACAAGGTTTCAGGAAGTCGTAGTAAAAATCGTGTACGTCATTTCTTTTCATAGTGCATTGCGGGTTACTTTTTGGCTATATTAGTCGATGGTTTTGGTCAGGTTGGTGTACGTTCGTTCAGAAATGGGAGACTGCTATGCTCCATTTGTTGGTAAGTTTAATAATTCATTTTAGGCAGGATGGGTGGCCTCACGATTTTTATTTACAAAGATAACAAGATTTTGTGAATTACGGATATGATGGTACACTTTGGAGAGTTTTTTGTTGCGCATTTCGTATATTGTATACTATGCGTATGACAAAAAATATATAGTTACCAAATACTTCATCATCAAATTTTAAAAAAAAAGCTCAATTAGCGTTTGTGTAAGTTGGCGGATAAAACAAATTTTCTTCTTTATGCTGTTTTTCAACAACTGGTCATCGCTCTCCCCCCTGTACCTTTGGAAACGGATGTCACGTATTTCGGATACATAGCTCTGATTAGCGGGAAGGGGGCTGTAGCGATCGCTGTTTGCGAACACGCGGTGAAAGGAATCATTGGTGGTGCTGCCTGACTGTGGAGCATGTTTACATGTTTCCCCTTTCAGCTAACGAGAACTAATGTCAGACCTATGTTTAGCATGTAAGCTCTCTAGATTATTTATTAAAATGATTGGCGTTTTCGTTAAAGTAGCGGAAACCAGCGTGATTCTGTTGGAACGATGGAGTTGGTTCGCGCAAAGTTTATGTGGTGTATCAATTCCGCGTGTGTATGGTACCCAGAAACTGCACGCGAATAACCAATCACAGCGACATAAGGTATGACATCGACAATCCTTCGATAACGCGGAAATATGTGCCTGCCAAAACCAAATACCATGGTGACACTAATTAGTCGATTATTGAGATGTTTCATTTGACCGGAAATATGATGTTCATCTGTTTGCTTTCTAAGTGATTAAAATCGTTATGTAATTGCTAATAGCTGTCGCGTCATGCTTGCGCCTTTGTAATTGAACCAATAGTTCCTTTTCTCGAAATAAATGGACATCACGGCAAAACGTTTTCTACAGCCAATATTTTTCTACGTTGAAAATTGTTAAACATGAATTGAAAAAAAGGAGACTCCTATTGAAGAGCCCTTACATCACATTTTTGCTGCTGCAAACGTTTAGTATTACTGCTGCTTTAGAACCATGACCTCCTCACGCCGTGGCTGTATATGGTAGTAACTAGGCTGAAGCCAATATTATTCTCTCACGTAAGGAACGTTCTAATCAATAAACTTTAAAAAAGGGGTTTTAAGTATCCCCCTGACCAGGTAATAAAAATACAGTTACTCAGTAATTTCGAGAAACAATAAAGGTTCAATATAGGCGATGCTACGAGAACTTTTCTTTCAATCAAGGAATGCTCTCTGCACTAAAATATTGAAAATATTTTAGTTCCTTGGCGGATTTCAAATTTCTGAGTCAGAAAGTTTCTTTAGCGACCTTATCTACTACACTTCATATGCTAAATTTAGATATTGGTAGCAGGGAATGTTTTGGGCCGTGCTTTTGGGGCAAATACACGCGCTGGTACTTTGACCGCCGAATTCAGAAACCTCACTCAAACTGAAGGGCCCTTCCACTTCCTCGAGGAAGGCTCAAGGGCCGGCGCTCGCCAATCGCGACGGCGGATCCGTCCTCGCGATTGGCCAGCGCCGGCCCTCGCGCCTTCCTCGAGGAAGTGGAGGGGCCCTTCAGTTTGAGTGTAGTTTGACTGAGGTTTCTGAATTCGGCGGTGAGTCCCAGCTATACTTCGTTTAACCTTAAATCCAGACGCAGCAGATGGAACCAATCGTACACCGTCACAAATAAAACATCATCGTGTTCTTCATGTTTCTGTACCTGTTCGGTTATCGCTGAACCAATCTTAAAGAATGCCTAGTAACTTGCCCTTTTCACGCGGCTTAATTGGTCCCTTTACCTTGCAGTGTCGGTTGCACCTGGACTTTATTTGAAGTGAAGTATATGATATATAGTGGAGATACGATCGCGTCTCATTTGTAGGCCTCGTTTCTGTTTGTATTTTTAACGATGGATCGTGCCGGATATGACGCCATCGACACATTTTTAGCACAAAAAAGATTCAGATGCCACTAAGCTAACAGAAGTAATTGGATCGATGCTTTAGTTGAACTAATAAATGACAAGGAATTCCGAAGCGATTCCTCAGAGACGTTTTAAATTATCATATGACGTATTGTATCTTGCAGTTGGTGTCACTTTCATTGAGACTTCTTTGCTTACACAAACTCTTAGCTTCTACTCTGAACTCGAGTGTGTCAGAGTTGGTGGTCCTTTAAAATCTGTTCATGTTCATAGCTAGGCTTTCGTGTAGATTCGAGCTCTTTACTTGAAAATTAAAATGAATTACAATAAAATATTTTCGAGTTTCAAGTGCAATGAAATTCTTTTACAAATTACTTTCAATGAAAAGAAACATATTACTTTACTTCTGACGTTACATATTACTTTACTTCTTACGTTAGATATTACTTTCACGTCACTTTTTGGCTACACTTATAAGAAAACACTAGAAACAATTTTAATGTTTTCAAAAAAGTTCACCAACACTACCTTCCAGTTTTCATACGCCAGAATTGTGGTAGTCCTTGCAAAAATAAAAATATTGTTCTGAAGAAAAATAAGGTACTTACACTCTGTTCACCTGTAAACTGACACGGTAGCAGAAGCTGCCACCACCACCCGCCATCCCGGTAACTTACGGAATGATCCACAGAATTCTGCTGAAATAGCTAGCGGTGCGCATGCTCAGTAGCAGCCTTTACCTCCACCAGGAGATGAACACGACAACGCCTACACGGCGTTGTTTTGTCGATCTTTATATAACGCATATTTGTATATGCCTTTCTCGTCGTTTTTCTAGTGGTTCTATGACCGATCATACAAAAAAACACGTTTTCTTTTCGGCTATTTTCCTCTTCTCGATTTTTTTTTTTCAGTGCGTATTTTTATGTTGCTGAATTGCCTGGTCCTTTTGCTTCAGTTTCTGTATTATGGTCATGATTTTAAGAAGTAACGAGTAGTTAAAGTAACCCGTCAGCAATTTTTGTAACGAATTTACATTACAAAATACTTCCGCAAAAAAGTACAGCGGCAATTCCGAAATTCCTTCAAAAAGTGACGAATTAAAAGTAATCCGTTGCTTGTAACGAATTTCTTCCCAAGTCTGATTTCGTGTTTTTAGGGTTAAACTGTTAAAGAATTCGGAAGTGTTTTATTTTTTTGGTGCTTTTTGAAGGATCTTGCGCGTCACTTCAATACTTCTAAAATACCCCGAAAAAGAAAAGAGAGACCAAATTATATAAAAAAAATATGCTTACAAGGGCAAAAAAAAAAACATCTCGCCGACCGTTCGGTGTGGGCTGTGTTTTGGTTCAATGCAGAAGGAAGCTATAAATAAAACTTTTTTTTGAGTGGAGATTGCTTTTTATTCTTATGCACAAAATATCTGATTCGCGGTTTTCCGGTATTCGTGAATTTGGTTACATCCACTCCGTGGGAAATTGTTTATGTTTATCGGTGTTTTCCGAAGAGATGTCACCCTACTTATACCACACATGAAAGCAGAAAAACAAATACTCAAATTACAACATAAAAATAATTAAATAACGCATTATTAAAAATCTATCGATCATTTTTTTTACTTTATGAGACTTAAGGCACGTTTGTTTTCTATCGCCACTTAAAAAAAAACAATCAAGTGGAATAAACTGAATGAGAACTAAGCAGCAGGAAAACTCACCCTAATGAACGGTGGAGAGTCATATGTCACCGGTGTTCGAGCAGCTGTCCTGATTAAACCCTAGATAACCCTCACTAATGATGTGTCTGGCTGCTTTATGGTTCTTCTGGCTGCAAACTGTGAATCATGCAGAATGAGGCTGTCGGAATCTGTACAATTTGTTCTCTTATATTCCAGCAACGTTTTTACCCGCTTGCGAACATTGTTAAAACAGAGTGTCGAGAAAATCATAAGAAAAGACACCTTTAATATTTACAGAAAAGCCAATGCGTCCTAAATAAAAATAATTCGCCTCCGTATTATAGTGATCCTTCGATATATATAAATATATGAAGTTTTCCGGGTATTTACTTAGCACGGCGCACTAGACGTGTAACTTACTTGAGGATTAGGATTTAATGATGAAGATAGTTGCTCCCGAAGCGTCAGACATTGCTGGGATGGTTCGTAACATAAATAGAGCAGAAAGGCACTGCAAAGCATTAATTCACTCTTTAAAAATATACTTTCCCTACAACTTTTTTTTCTTATCTGACTTAAAAAGATTATATCTTGTTCACACCAATGAAAAAGTACATGCATGTATTATGACATTTATGCCTAACATTTTGGTATCACCCTTTTACTGAGCTTTTTTTTGATGAAAATCATAAATTCTTATCAAGAGAAAAGATAGTTACTTTAAAGAAGTTGATTGCTAACACTCGCCTTGATCTTTTATGAATTATGCCGAGTCGTGAACTTTGTTTATTATTATTTTTTACTTTTATATAACCATCTTAAGCTACTTATTTTCGTTCTTTAACGTGAAGAACAAATAAATAAATATATATATATATATATATATATATATATATATATATATATACTTTTTAAGACTGAAGAAAAATTGGTCTGAAGTCAAATAAAACATATATTGAAATCATTTTAATGCGTAAATACATGAACGATTATAAAATATCAACGACAATGGGTTGAGAAACAAGCTCCATTTCGACTTCCTGGCAAGCTAGAATTGAAATATGATTCGAGCCATATTTAACCTTTGCAAATATGTCTAAATTGTTTTTTTTTTTTTATATTCGCAAGTGTGAGTCATCATTGTTTTTAAACGTGGGACAGCAAAACCGCAGAAAGATCCAGAATTGCAAAACCACTTTGATTAAATGTGCGTCTTAAAGAAAAAGAAACTGTTGTCAGAAGCTAGGTTTATTTGGGTCTAGTTCACACCACCTACACTCTAAGAAAAAATGGAGGAAAAAAGTAGCAACGGCGCGCCTTCCTCCCTTCTACCGACGCGCCCCCAAGCGGACACGAGAAAGGGGGAGGAACGAAATGTTTTTCTCCTTCTCCAGGCAGACGGGAGAAAGCTTTCGCCCTCCCGACTCATCTTCTTTCGGTTTCGTTTTTCGAGCAGGTCGCGCGCGTTGTTTAATAAATAGCTGTTGAGTTGATTGAGCTCCAGCAGCAGCGAAGGCCGCCTGTAATTCCATCTTCTAGTTTAAACGTCCAGAACATTTCAGTTGCATTGACGTTTTTATCACTAATTTTATCAAACGAGCAAACGAAGCCGCTAGAAACAGCGAAGTTCGGAGCAGTGCCAGCAGCGCCACGTACACTGGGGGATGGCCGTCTCCGGATTGCGTGACTCGCGCGCACTGCTCGCGCGGCGCGGAACGACTGAACCAGACTGAACTACAGCCACTGCAGGCTGCAGCACTACAGACTACAGTAGCGAAAGCACGCGGAACTATGTCGACGTTTTCGACGTTATGGAAACTGCAGGAACTGCGTCCAAGACAGGCAGGCTTTGCTGCCGGCTGCCTGGGTGCCTTCCCCCCTGAGTTCGGTTCTGTTTTCCGATGCCGAGTGCAACCGGCGTTCAACGTGGTTTTGTGTTTGTGTGTGTCAGCAACATAGCTGCAACATCGTGATGACAGTGTTGGGTTGTGAACAGAAGACTGGAATTATCGCCGATGTGACCATGTGTTCGCGTATCAGTGGTGTAACAAGAAGATGAGATCGTAAACTAAAGGGCATTGATGCCGCTGGTCGGGTTGTGATCGGAGGGGGCGGGGTGTCGCAGGTTGACATTCCGCTTTACATTAAAAAGTTTAATATCACTTGAGGGATTACGTGCAATCGATCAACGTGCGGATAGTCATGTTGGAACGCTGGTCTGCACAGTAGAAGCTCCTATCGTACAGTGGCCAATGTGACTGTCGGAATTGTCTCGTCAACGACAGCGATTGCGCTCAGGGGCAAGGACTGAACAGTACGAAATCGTGACGTAAAGTGCGTATATTTACAGTATGGAATTTCGGCATTAAAAACAATAGGAGGTAAAAGCGAAAAAAAAAAAGCTACCCTTTATTTTGCTGTTTAATTATACTACGATTGCTGGAGAAACTGCCCTCCGTGGCGCGCTGGGATGAGCGCTAGAAGTTTTCGGGCTCGCCACGGCGTAGTTCCGTACACTTAACACCTGCCGCAAGTCGCGGCTTTGACTGCATTCAAGTTGATCGAAAAGCAATTTCTCAGTCCGTGAAGCATCACTTCCAGCTGACTGAATATCCGCTCTACAGAGATTAATTCAAACGGCAATTGCAGCTTCGCACGAACAGCACAAATAGAAAAACAAATAGAAATACAAGCTACGACTTGCCGTGTGGGGAAACAAACTCATGGCTTCGAACCGCATTGGAGCGGCTTGATTTATTGGCTTTCAAATAATTACGGCATGATTGAGCGTTTACTTTTTAATAAGAGATTCAACCCCTGAGCCATTCAAAATACTCTCAGAGGTATGACATTGCAGGGAAAAAATCAACATGCTGGGAATATTTTTAATTGCTTAGGGAGTCACCGAAAAGTTCCGCACGTTCAAAACGACCAGTATAAAAGACGGAAACGCAGAGCGCGGGTGTAGTGTTCGGGTTAGTGTTGTGTTCCGTTGTATTTATATTTGTGTGTGAAGTGCATGTACTTAATGTATGTTCACCTGATGCTTGTAATAAGTGTATGGGTGTCATGTGTGTATAGTAGAGGGTCCTCAAGCACAGTAGTGGCCTGAGAGAAGTAAATTATTTTTTGTAGAACATGAATTGGGCGGTACCTAGCGCCACCTAGCCTAGCTACTTGCAATTACTCTGCTTGACCCCGCCATCTGGTGGCTAGCGATTTAACCTTCTATCACGCTACGCGGTAAACAGCGGCTTCGAGTTCGTTCTTTCGAGAGCGGCTTTTGGTTTCGCGGAGTGAGTTTTCCCTTCTCCGTGATGTGCGGTTGACGAAGGAATTGTGACTCAAGGAACACCAAAGGTAAGACGCAAAGTGCGCGAAGTAACTAGGTATCGGTTGTCTCCGTTTAACATCGCAGTGCTGTCGACGAGAAGACTGAGGAACTGCTTTCGAAACGCAGGTTTCTGTACCTGTGGGGGGAGTCTGGCTTCGGAAATAAACACAGTTTGCGGAAAGCTCGTGTTACGCTTTCATTTGCTGCTGCTCTCGTCCCGTACAAGAGACGTAGCGTCCTCGTTAAGCCTTATTGGGCTCGATTTGCTCGATTCGGGGCCGCCATATTGAGATGCAAGCGACGGTGGAACTTTGCTCCCCTGCTTCAGGGACGAAGGTTTCTCCCTTTCTAAAGGAACATAGGTTACAAGACCGTTCCTCCCGTAAGGGAGGACTATCCGTACCCTTTTTTCTAAGAGTGTAGACAGAAGGCCTCCGCACCTTCATCACAGTCAGATGGATCGAGGCGTGTGATTGGGCACGACTGCTGCGTCAGTGTTCGGCTGGAGCTCGTGTCCAATCAGGGCGTCGAAGGTCGGGCTCGGGCCCACTAGCCAAGTTAGCGCGATCTAACTCTGAGGACGCTTTATGAAGGGAGAGAGGTTGAGGTGGTGTTGGTCTAGCATGCCTTTTAAGTTTAATAAATTAAGCAAATAAAAAAAGTCAGAGATAAGGGGGAGTATGCAATTTACTGCTTCAAATGGATTATTTTGTTACATAACGCAACAGATAGCGTAAAGCCATCTTTTACAGAATAAAACGCATTCTTTAGTGTCCTTCACCCCGGCTCGACTGTGGTGCCAAAAGGGCATTGAATGCCCATATAGGTAAACCTGGAAAACCATCTTCAAATTATGACACCATTGTTGTGCGATTCGCTGAATTTGTCTACTGTTCCCATGAGTTCGGTGGCCGAGTGTGTTAGCGCACACCAGCTCGGGGAACGTGGAGCAACAGCTCGCGCTGAAGAACCCAGGGATCATGGGTTCCATTAGCACCCCTGCCCGTATCGTTCTGAATAGGATCGTACCGGCGTGCGGTCGTGTATCACTACTACGTGGTGCACGTTAAAGACCCCAGGCTAGTGGTTAAACTACACTAACTACATTGCTTATTTACAGCTGAGTCACCTGGGCTGGCTCTTTAGAAGAGCGTGTCCGCTGAGACTGAGCATAGCCTCCCCTATACTCACGAAGCCTGGCAGTTCGACGACGAAGCCCTAGAGTGCCCGGTCGGAGATTTGCAGCGCGAGGATCTGGTAGCACGGAGCATCAAAGAGCCATTTCTCGGGGAGTCTGGACGTCAGCGCGCAGCTTTTAGCTTTTGCAGCGGCGAGGACCTGAAACGCATTTTCGGGTGCTCGCGTCTCACCGCAGCGTCTCCCCACAGCTTAGCGCCAGTTACGTGGCTGTCCTTTCATCCGTTGTCTGCCGCTCCACCTTTTCCATTTTGGCGGCCGCTTCTCGTGGCGATCTGCTAGACATTATCAGTGTATAGGATGGAATGAGTGAAAGAAAGCAGAGCCGTGTATACAGAAATTTCGGTCAATCGGCAGAGCCAGGGCGTGCACCAGACTCAGAATGAGGGCTTGGCGTGCTCTGTTGGCCAACCAGAGGCCTAAAAGATTCCCCTTGCGGTGGTAGCGAGAAACAGTTTTGGTCGTTTTAATAAGCGCGTAAGAGCTAAATGTAGTGAGCCTTCACGGTTGAAAATAGTGTGCACGTGATGTTTCGATCATGACCATGCAGAAAGATGTAAGAAACGAATGTGTCGCTCGAACTCTGTTTTACTCGGACAAGGTGTAACCGCTCGGACGGCAGATTTCTGGCCCTTGGCGCCTGGTGTACGGATTATGTCAATCGTTCCGCTAGTCGGGCTCGTCCCGTATGACTTCGGATGACCGCGATATAAACATCACGTGCACCTTATTTTCAGTCACCGAGAGTTACTCCGACCCACTTATCAAGCTTGTTTCTCGCGACCACCGCCAGGGTATTATTTCCGGCTTCTGGTTGGCCTGATTCGAATTTCTGAAGACGCCCTGGAACACGCCCAGCCCGCTTTCGGCGAATGGCGCCTCTCCATTTGTCTTCTATACTTCCCAACGAATGGCCGAACTCTCTACATATACGGCTCTGAAAGAAAGCACTGCAAAAGCTGGGGCGCGCGAGCGTCAGGAGGTTTCGTTTCGAGTCCCGCTCAGCTCGTGCGCCTGCTTTGGCAGTGCTCTCTTTCACCCAGTCTCAGCTGAGACGCTGTTCCTAGCAAGCCGCCCCAGACGCCCATTGAGGCTGACTAACTTCCGCCTGTATAAACATACACACAATATTGTTATTCTACCGCTCCCCAAAAAGCATTACTTCCACCACACAGTAAAATTGAAATTCACACAGAGACGTAGTATGCACGAGCAGCTTAGTCCAGAGACTTCAAGGTCAGTGACTGCTTTGTGAGATTTTGCTCCCGTATTTTTCATTCTTTTTACCAGTGTTCCGCATACAAGTCGAAAGTTGTTTGTTCCCTTACGGTCATGGGGGTATATGATACTATTCGTTTAATTACTCAAAACAATTTGGTAAACAAAGTTTTTTTTCTTTTCTCACAATGAGTTGTGTGTATGCACGATGAGTGTAACAAACAACGACACAGATGTGTTGGATCTGAGTGCATCTCGTGTAATTGTATTAACGTTAAATCGTCAACTGAGGTAGATAAGAATAAATCTATAAATCAATTCATGAAAGTGCTGAGTGAAGCATTATGGGTATATGATTTTTCGTTTTGTTTCGGATCACACGTTGGGCTCCTGCGCAGTGTTCACGGAATAGCCTGCCAAGATGGGTTGGCAGTGTATACAAATAGACCGCTGTAGATGTACATGATGCTCCGCTTGCGGAACAAAATATCGACACAGTATCAAATTTTTGACGCGAAGTACTGCGGGAACTGAACGTCACTTTTGCAAAAGTTGTGACAGACGCGACAAAATGAGACGGCAATTTTCCGAATATGCGCCTCTGGCACCGAGCATGTCCCAGAGTGAACCTCAAAAAAACCTCTGAAGCGCGCGCGCGCGGGCTTGGCCGTCGTGGTTGTTGTCATCCGCTTCCTCACGGCCGCTTTAATACAGCGGTCGCCTGCAAAAATTACATTATTTCACATATATCAGTGGCACATCACAATGTTTAAAATTTCAAGAAGCTTCCTGCTCGTCCTACCTCGTTGCAATAGCTACATTTCGAAAGAACAAAGCGCTACATATGTCCGACCTGAACCCGGTGTTCCTCGAGGCGGCTTCTCCACCAGCACAAGAAACAAATTTGGAGCATTCCAATGAGGATTTGGCATCGAAAGAAAAGGGAAGGCGATACCATTGCTCGGCCCTTTAGTTACTCTAAAATAGAGCGAAGTTTGGGGCTTAGAGATAACGAATTCAGTTGAAATTAATGGCTTACAAATGACATGAACATTAGAAGCCTGGCGATCGCTGCTTTTCACAACCCTGCACAGTTGTGGTGTTTGCAGACGACTATGTAAAGTTCCAACACTTTAGTACTACGGTCCAGAAAACGTCAGCTATCGGAATCAATCCTCATTAAAATCCATACCGATGTAAAGCTATGAACAGGATTTTGTAAAAAAAGGACACCAACAATGGGCCCAATGAGGTCTTCGCTGCAAGTCAGTTTACGCAAACAAGGCATTCCCGTTTTTTTTTGTGTTTGACTCTTAGATTTAAGTGCCTTACATCATATTTTACCACCTTAATTGCTGTTCGACCAGAGCCGTTGGCACTATGACAGTGTCTGTTTTGCCAAGCTTTTAACTCTGAGAGAAAATAAAAGTATTACTGCTTGTCGTAACTGAGCCGCTCCTGTTCATAGGAGTCATGGTATCTTTGATGAAGATCTCTCGATGTTTACAAGACCAGCAGATAAAGTTCGTTTAAATTTATGGGTGATCGTATTACACCACAAATTAAACCAACAAAATAAAAAATGACCCGGCTTTAAACAGGCACTTCTCCTCTCACGAAAGCGAACTGCGCAGCACTGACTAAAAATACGCGCCTGTAAAATGCGTCCCAAGAATAAGAGAGAGAGAGAGAGAGAGAGAGAGGGACAGACAAAGAGAGAGAAAGAGAGAGAAAGAGAAAGAAAGAGTAAGGCCCGATGATCCCCGGAAAAAAAAAAAATTAAGCATGAAATACATCGCGTTATTTACTACCAGGTGTTGTTGGCGGTGTAAAGAAACTTTAGAATCCGAAACAATTACTTAACATATTCATACAAACTCTGGCGTGGTCCCGTTTTTCAAAGACTTTGTGCTTTTCAATTTCTAGTTTTGGGACGTCGACTTGAATGCTTTCTGTGCTGTGGGTGGAGTGTTGTCTCATTTCGTTTTCTTGAACTTTCACAACAAAACTAAAGTGCGAACACGCACCTAAGGAAAAAAATATTATGTCGGTCCATTCTACGGTTGGTTGAGATTGAGACGCCAAAACTTGGAAAAGCAATCTCAAGAACAATCTCGGAGGCCAAAAAAAAGCACCGGCGTTTGCTTTCTGTAATTTTTTTTTACCTTACCCTCTTTCAAGTTTAGACCCTCGTGTCCACATGTCGTTAAATCGAAAACATGCAGTGGCGAGAACTATTAGAATACTCTAATGCAGGAACAAATTAAACATATACAAAAGCAATTAATTAAAATGCCTCTCCAGCGTTCACAAAACTTCAGCTCGCGATTAGAAGAATAATGCATATAAAACACCTCTGGAAATTTTCGCAGTGCAACTCAATGAATAAGCAATCCGTGACGTAACAGGATCAAGGTACATTCTCCTTGGGTGCTCCTCCCTCCGCCCTCCTCGCCATCTATAGATTGTTATGTCTCCCACCGTCCCACTTTTTGGCGGCGCGTCGGTCGCGTCGTGTCGATCAGCACATCTTGGGGTGTCTATTCCGAGAGCGGCTGGATGTTGGTAAGAAGGGGAACCAAAAAAGGCCTGACGTCACGATTAGTGAGTGTAGTGTCCCGCTTCGTCAAATGGCGAGGGAACACAAATATTTTTATCAAAATCTGCTTCTTTCGCGTTAATTGCCTCGTGAAATCGTAGTTACTTTGATGTGATCATTTGGCAGCGTAATTAAAGGTATGACAAAATGCGTCAGGCATGAAAATCTACGATCGCTATTTTTAGGCTCTAGACGACTTTTAAGGCAGACGCCCCACAGCGCCCACCTTCAAGAAGCTTAAAATTTGGACTCCAGATGGCGACACCGATCGGTGTGGCCTAGAAACTGTGGTATTAGCGCCGAGATGTTTTGGTGGCGCCCTCTTATGGTTTCCATCCGTGACGTCACGACTGGGATTTGCCTCGCCGTGACGTCACCACTTGTTATCCTGGCTCTTTACCATCAGGTGCGACGACGAGTTCGGTGGTACGTTTAAAAAGCACAGTGGAAGCTAGAAGCTATCGCAATCCGAAACTAACACCGTCAAAGTTGACAATCTGACAATGCTCATATGCCCATGGTTTGGCCAATCGTGGAAAGCTGACCGCAGCGACGCTTTTGGTCACGCACATCGCTGATAGCTTGTGGCAGCGATGCTCCGCCTTGCCCCCTTTTGCACGTTATCCGCGTGCTCTTTCCCGCCTCACGCGGTGCCAGCGCTGCCCAGTTTGCTCGGCTGCTAAGCAAAACAAGCTAGCCCAGCCAGCTCATCTATCGGAGGATGCACAACTTGCGTAGCCTCCCATATGGGCTTCTGATCCGCGGTGCATTAGTTTCTATATGTTTTGTGCACAACATCATGAATTAAGAAAATTATCTTGCTGCATAACCTGCTGAATGCTTGTGAATTTAAAAAAAAGAACAAATTCTCGGCATAAACGCTTCGCAGGTTCGCTCTTGATGCACAGGTTGACGAGGACGTCTGCTAGAAATTTAGCGACGCTTTGCGATTCATTTGTCTGATGAAAACTATAGAAATTTAAAAGAGACTGGGTGTTGCGGAGTACGGTTACAATGAACAAAAAGTTAGGGGGGTCGGTGTTCGAGTGGGTTAGCGCACATCAGCTCGGAGCACGTGGAGCGAAAGCTCGCGCTGCAGAACTAAGGGATCCTCGGCTCGATTCTCACCTCTGCCCGTTTTGGTTTGAATGAACATCGAACCGGCGTGCAGTCGTGTATTACTACTGAGTGATGCACGTTAATGAATCCAGGCTAGTGGTTATACTGCGCTGGCTAAATTTCTCATCTACAGGCGGGAGACAAATTGCCCGTTGAGGCAGACAGTTCTAGGCTGTATAAACATACACACACACAAATTGTTTTTAAAAAAAACGTTAGGGCTCACACTGGCTGATTACGATTGAACTTATCTTAAAACAAAACCCTAAGACTAGAGAAGAAACGAATGACTTTTGTGTCGTCCTTCGTTTTGGAATTTCGTTTGAAAACTTTGTTTCCCATAAAGGGACTACGTATTTTTTAAAGTGCTAGATAAAATCTGGTCCTACAGAGAACGGTATTTCTTCAGGTGCCGACTATGTTAAATTAAGTATATTTTCCCGATAACTGTACTCGACGCTTCGCCGTCCCTTTGCGCATGCATACCATATCGTTATGAAAGCGTAAAAAAAGAATATTGGTGTTTTCATCCAACTCAGGCACGGTTTTAGGGTTCATATTTTATTTTTACAAACAATATATAGATTTTGAATTCATTCTCAAAGGTAAGAGAACGCTAACTACAAGCATGGTGCATTTTTTTTCTTCATGTTATTTATTATTGCAGAGTTCTGGGTAAAAACTAACGTACCTCCCACCCGCCGGGGATCTCAAGTTTGATCACTCGCTATAGTGTCACTTCTGTAGGAATTAATCTGGGACTCCTTTTGGCACTTTCAAACTATATTTTATTATGGTAAATAATAATTATGGTAATAATAATTGTTTCGAAGTATAGGGCGCTAGATTCACCCACGGACTGTATTCCAGGGCAGGAATCAATCTACTGGAAGAGAGGCTGGTAGAGGGATGGGCAGTAGAGGAATTGGGTAGAGGGGTTGGGCAGAGGAATCGGCATTCTCTCTAGGCCAAACTAGAAGCCGACAAGAATACTCTAGCGGTGAGAGCGAGAAACAGTTTTAATAAGAGCTTTAGTGTTAAATGTAGTAACTCTTCACATTTGAAAATATAGTGTACGTGATGTTTCGATTATGATAATGTAAAAAAAAAGATGTAAGAAACGAATGAATGTGCCGCTCGAATTTTGTTTTGCTCGGACAGAGAGTGGCCTCTCGGACAGCAGATTCTCCTTGTTCGGCGCCTGGCGTACGGATTATGTCGATCGTTCCACTATTCGCTCTCTTCTACCATGATTTTGGAGGACCGAGATTTAAAGGTCACGTGCATCATATTTTCAGTCACCAAGAGTTACTCCTACGCCCTTGTTAATTTCGTTCTCACAACCACCGCCAGGGTATTATTTCCGGCTCCTGGTTGGCCACATTCTAATTTGTGAAGACGCCCTGGAATATGCCCATCCCGCTTTTGGCGAATGGCGCCTCCCCATTTGCTTCCTATACTTCCAGATGAATAACCTTTCCTTCTATGTACGGCTGTGCATACGCCCACTGATACCTATGACAATTGTAGGACCGCGCTTCCCCGCTCCGCAAGTGCGGCGACCGGATCTTGCATGCAGCGAAATCGCGTTTTTGCAAGCGATGCAGAGGCTGGCGGCAGAGTGCTGAAGAAATGTTTTCTACTGGTTCTTTATTCATTCTTTATTCAGAGAACTCCTGCAGCGCCTAGAAGGCATTACTGCAGGGGTCGAATAATAACCAAAAGAGCATATCAGCATTTGGAGCACAAAATATACATTCCTGTAAAGCGTTCCAGTCCTTGACCGTCCTCACGAAAACGAATTTTTGCAGAGCTCCGTCCTAGTACAGTACTCAAGTATCTTGTGCACATTATCATTACGTTAAAAAAAATAATTTGGTTTTAGGAGGTTTGATGAGCTAATCATACCAGTAGCTTCATGATAAATGTTGTATGAAAATTTCAACCGTAAGTTTTTTCGCCGAAGATCCAATGACGCCCATCCTAGTGATTGTTTCATGTTAGTTACACTAGAAAAACGGTCGTACTGGCCCAGGACGGAGCGTGCGCACGATTTTGGATTTTTTCCAAGCCATCGATGCGATTTTTTTTGGGGGAAGGGTCCCACACAGTGCATGCGTAATCTAGAAGAAGCCTTACATAGGCAACATATTCTAGTTCTCTTAGTTTTTGTGTAGCGTTTTTTTAGGTTTCTTTGGAGGAAGCCCAGTGTGCGACCCGCCCTCACAATGACATCATCAGTCTGCGAATCCCACGTGCAGTCGGATGACAAAATGATTCCGAGTTATTTTACATTATTCTCTTTCGTTACAAGCTCATTGCTTAAATATTACTGTGTCAAATTTATTTTTTTTACACGTGAAGACAACATCACACATTTCTTTACGTTACGTTGCATCCTCCATTCACCGCACCAATGTTCTATTCAATCTAGGTCAGCCTGCAGTTGTCCGGAACCCTACCCGTTCTTTATACGTATGCGTGTACACAGCGCAATCATCTGCAAATAATCTCAGCTCGAAAGTTACATTGGCATCAATATCTTTTCATAAATATTAAGAATAACAATGACCCCAGAACCGACCCCTGTGGTACACCAGACGTAACTTCAACAAAATGAGACGCCTCGCCGTTTAAAATTACACATTGCTGACGCGAACTCAAGTATGACAGAATCCATTTTAGTGTGGTAATATCTATGCTCAAACAATTCAATTTGTGAAGTAAGAACGAGTGCGACACTGTGTCAAACGCTTTCCTATAATCAAGAAAAACGCAATCAGTCTTTTCACCCTTATCTATGGACATGACAAGATCATGATAGAGCTCGGTTAGTTGCGTAACACCAGAACAACCTCTCCTAACTCCATGCTGTGACTCCATGAAAAAATTATGGTGACTAAGATGCTGCATCATCTGGCTATACAAAATGTGCTCAAGTAGTTTGCAACTAATTGACGTTAAATAAATTTTGCCTCTAATTTGTAACATCTTTTTGGGTCCCTTCTTGTGAATTTGTATTACAGAAGCTACTTTCCAATTATTCGGTAATGATCCCTCAAGCAAGGTCTGGCTGAAGATTATAAAAAGGTATGGGGTATGGCGTGAGCACAGCGCTTCATAACCCTAGGCGAAATTTGGTCAGGGTCAATCGCTTTAGTTTCGTCTAAATTTGTTTAGTTGCTTTAGGACTCCCTCGACACCAACCTCAACTGGAGGCATATCATCGTATCTGTTTGTAAGCGTTACTAGCGCTATATTGTTCGCAGGCGAAAATACCGACTGAAAATATTCATTAAAGATGCAAGCTTTTTGACGGGCATCTGTAATTAGTTCGTTATTGGAGAGTTTTAGAATAACATACGCAATTTTAGCGCATGCTAGCGCTAAATTAAGCGCTTGTATTAGCGCACGCGACGCGACAGTGTTTTAGAATTGCGTTTCACCGTCGCGACGCAAAAGCCCAAGCATGTCGCACTTCCGACGCCACCAAGATACAGTCACAACTTTTATTTCACACACGAAATGCTTAACTTTAGAAAAAAAAAAAGTTTTTTAGTCCGGAGTACCATTTTAGATTTGTTTAAACATGGGAACGCGACGCGAGCTGTTGACCGGTCGTGTGCGCTTACGTCGCCTCGGCAAGAGAGGCCTCGTGTATGTACTGACCTCCGCACATCGTACCTTTGCCGAGAAATGTTCGTGCGTCACAAGTATCAAGTTGCCGGTATTCGTTGCCAAACCGAGTCTAATGTCGTCCCGTATTGAAAATCGTTTTCGCGAGGATGCCGCCGACGTCGCACTCACGACGCGGCCAAAGCAGCCGCCGACATAATCTTGGAAGCCGCCATTTTTTTAACTCTGCTCATCTTAGCTTTAACCAACTTCACATCACGAATCGTCCTTGGAGAAGCGCCAAGACTCTTTGCGTGCGCACGCTATTTCTGAGAAATAGCGCACGCTAAAATTGCACACGCAAAGCGCAAAACCTGGTTTGCGTTCGGAGCATGCGCAATGATGACGACGCTATTCTTTGCGTACGCAAAGCTTTAGCGTGCGCTATTCTAAAACTCCCTATTTACTAATAGGTCAGGTACTCCCATCCGGTCATTTCCGCAATGTTTCATAAACTTCCAGAACTGTTTATTGTTATTTTTCATTCCGTCTTCGAGCCGCTGTAGGTAATCGCCTTTTGCTTTCTCCACGGTGACTTTGTACTTCGTCGTCAGTTATTTCAGTTTCCCATGGTTCACTGCTGACTTTTCTTCTTTTTGTACTGTGCGTAAGCACGCTTTCGTTTTTTTTTGTTAATCGTACAACAGTTCCGTTGATCCATGGTTTTGCTCTATTTTTCTTTTTAATATGGATGCATCAATACATGTTATGTATTTCTCTGTTAGCTTTATCACTCTCTGCATAAAGAGTAACCACGTGTTGTGCACATCTGTTTCTTCAGCAACGCATTCAAACGAAAGAAAGCCACTAGAAAGCTCGGAGCTAATGCGCTTCATAATTTCCCTTTTCATACAAAAACATCTTTCTATCTGTAGTCAACTTTACACGTGTAGATTCAAAACGAAGCGCCGCGAATACAGCGTCATGGTCGCTTATGCTCGGTATGACATCGATTCCTTTAACAATGTCGGGATGATTACGCAACAACAAGTCGAGTATGTTGTGTCCGCGCGTAGGTACAAGTACATGCTGAGTAAAACCTAGACTATCAACCATGCACTTTATATTAATTTTAAGTCGGGTCATTGTTTTACAGGCACACCCGTCACCACTCCATTTCAAGTCTGACAGATTAAAATCGCCACCAAATATTACACACTCATTGGTAACACTAGAAACTATTCTGTTTAGGGTGTCTCTACAAGTAGAATCAGAATTTGGGGGCCTCTAGAATACTCCTACGGTAAAACATAGGTTATTGGTCAACCTCACCCGACAGCATACTGATTCTACGTTTTCAGCTATATCGAGTTGGTGACTTTGCAAATTATTAACTGAGAGAAATACCCCTCCTCCGTGTAACGGCCTACCCTTTTTGTAGACGTTAAAGCATCTATGAAATGCTTTATTATCTTAGATAAAGTCGTCAAGCCATGATTTACTGCCGAGAATAATATTGGCTTCAACAGATAAGATTAAACCCGATGATTCTTCTACTTTATTTTTTACGCTTCTACAATTCACGACCATCACAGTGATATCCTTTTGCACCGCTTTCTTTGAATTTGTTTGACGTCAGTTACGTTCCACAGGTAAAACCTCCTCTCTTTCACTGTTCCAAGTAAACATTTTCCCATTAATTACAACCTTATTGTTCCTTAGACTTACTTTGCTGATACCTTCTTCCTTTCTAGCTTTTGCGTATCCCCAAAGATGGCGGCGCTTTTCTCTTACTTCTATTGAGTAGTCGTTCGACAGAGACACCGTTGTACCCTTTAATTTAAACACGTTCTTCAAAAGGGCAGCTTTTTCGTCTAGAGAAGGAAAGCGTATTAATATTGGTCGCGTTTTATTGTCCAGGTGTTTTCCGAGCCTGCGCATTTTTTTCTATCATTGCTACCTTCCCGCCTAGCTTCTCGTCAAAAATTTCGGTAACCACTTTCTGGTTCAACGAAACGGGTGATTCAGTAGAGTCGTTCGCCACACCGCAAACAATGAGGTTGTTATGCCGGCTCTGGTTTTCAAGGGCGTCAACCATTGCAGCCATCGCAGTGACGTTTTTCCCTTAATGCTGGACATAATTCTCGCATCTCTTAAGGTCAGGCTCTAATTTTGAGAGACACTCAACTTTAGTTTCAATTGAGTATAGCCTTGCTTCTGTTTGTCTAATGTGTTCGTCAAGTTTATTTTTAATATCTGATATGCTGTTGTTTAGCGTCTTCTGGCCATCAAGAATCGCTGCCAACTGAACTTCCATCACCGGGCAAGGGTTGAGTTCCGCATCTCCGCTCAAAAGAAGAACGATGAAGCAAAGTGAATCAAAACAGGTGTCAAGACACTCCAATAAAGCTCCCGGGCGAGGCAGCACTACAAGACAGGCAGAATTGCTTTTTACACTAGTGAAGGAAGGAGTTTTACCAGCCTAGCTAGCAAACAAGAGCTGGTTTAGCCGTGGCCGCATCGTTGCAGTGCTGTCTCGCCCACTGAGTACGACGACGAAAGGGGCGGTGCAGGAAAACTTTGCCCCAGTCGATGAAGATGCTGGTTCATACAAAGTTGTAGATAACACCGGCGGAAATGTTTCAGCGGCTGCCAAAACACACGGGAGCTCGCTGTCATCGGCGTAGTTTTTGAAAGACGTTGCGTTAAAAGTGCGATGACTGTCACACGGTGATTCCCCGCATTCGTTGACGGGCCACACAGTCCAGGATGCAAGGACCTGGATAGCAAACAAGAGCTGGTTTAGTATTGGCCGCATCGTTGCAGTGCTGTCTCGTCGTCATTCGTCAAATAAATTTTCTAAGCCCCTGTGAAAAAGGTGACACTTGCATTTGAGAACACGTAGACATTTTTTTTTAACGAAAACACAGCACCACGGGAAAGAAGCACAGCTCGTCGAAGGAAGTTCCGCCGGTCTCACGGCGTGATCAAATCTTCCTTGGTACGCCGAAGTGCTGCATATCTGTGCCTTCGCACGCCTAAATACCGATCAAGAATCGACGTCTTAGCAAATTTTTCCTTGTTTTTTTTTTTTTTACTTTTTCTTAAATTTATTTTTACATGCTGCAGCCCCGTCGGGGCTATTGCAGGAGTCACAATTTAATATCGAATAAAACAGAAAACAACATAAAATATCGTAAAATAAGATCACCAAGTATCATCCGCACACACAAACTCGTCTGGAGGTAATGAACGGATGTTACAGGGTAGAGGATTCCCATGTTTTTTTGTTTTTTTTTAAATTTTTATCTCAGGAAAAACTGTACTTAAACATGTAAGAAGGTGCATACAATGGTGAAGTGTTTATGTGATGGTGACCTCTTGTTGATGATACTATGCGAAACCTTATGTATTTGTCTAATGAGGTGAGACGTGGCGAGTTAACCAGACCATAGAGGACTTTAACGCTCTCAGTGTGACGTCTATTGGAAAGAGGACTTAAGCATAGAGCAGGAAGCTTAGAGGATGGGGGAAAATCTCTGTCGTAGCGACGGAAAATAAAACGTATTGCTTACTTTTGGACTGATTCGAAGTTGGTAATATCAGATTGTTTCTAGGGATTCCAAATGATTAAGCCGCAGTCGAGGATTGGGCGTAGTAGTGCTTTATTTGTTAGAAGTTTGGTTTCTTGCGGGGTAACACGTAGGGTACGTTAAAGGTAGTCGAGATTTTTTTCTTCTTTTTTTAAGTTCCTTGTTACAGGTTGAATCAATATGCTCTAACCAAGAAATGCCTTGCGAGAAAAGAAGACCAAGGTACACCTGCATTCAGAAACTATTTCCAGTGTGTCGCCATAGAATGAATTTTTGAACATGGAAGGGAGTGTACGCTTAGAAAAATACAATAAGAGGGTTTTGAGAAAGTTCATGGTCATTTGCCAAGTATTACACCAGGTCCAGAAGCTTGCATATAAACCGTTAAGGAGGTTATGGTCTTCAGAAAAGCTGTGTCGAGTGTAGATGTCTTTGCATCATATATCGGCCACGAACTTCTGGATCGTCCAGCTGTTCCGGCTAGTTGCTATCAATAAAGGGGGGAAGATCGTGTACGGTTTCCCTTATGCACCGTGGCTATGCTCCAAATTTACTCTAATGGATCACATGGCAGAAGAATTATAGAGCAACGCTATGGAACAAGGAAGATTTTTAAAGGGAAAGCACAAGACGGTGAGATTCAAAATCTTTGAAACGCAGCCGATATGCTCCTGTGCAATTTGTTGACCGACCACGATTCTTTAAGGGTTCAAATCTTGAACACTGGAGCCAGGGCCGTCGGAAGTGTTTGATAGGAAGGGGGGGGGTGCATAGACATAAAGATTTTAGTTCTACTGAATTCACTGCCATAAACGTCTAAGAGCAGAGCAAAAAATAACAAAACAAAAAACGCGCCACAACTGCATTCCTTCCTTCCCCCCCCCCCCCCCCCCCATTTTCCGTCCCCACTGGACTCTGGATCAAGCTCGGTTATGGATTGCGATTGCTGCAATTGAATACAGTCGCCAGAGTAAAGTAAAACGCTGCTCCAGAGGCATATACGGCTTCACGCACCTTACACTCGCAAAACACATCCACACGACGGCGATTCTTGATCGGCACACAAGCGTGCGACATCACAAAGATGCAGTACTCCGGTCTGCCAAGGAAGCTTTAATCACGTCGCGAGACCGGCGAAACTTGCTTTTGAAGAGTTGTGCCTCTTTCCTGCTCCGCCGCGCCTTCGTACAAAATTTGCCACGTGTTCTCAAAGGCAAGTGTCACCATTTTCAGAGGGGATTAAAAAACTACTTTGGCGAATGACGACGAACGAGTAGAGAATGTGTCGTCAGCACGCTGCCACCAGCCTCTGCAACGCTAAAAAAAAAACGCGATATTATTGCATGCATGATGGCTGTCCGGTGGTCGCACTCTTACTGCAGCGACCAAGCGGGGATGCGCAATTCAGCCAGTTGTCATTGAGGTCGGTAAATACACATTCTGACGCTGCTCCCGACGCCATCTATCGATGCTTGCGCCAAACTGCCCCGCCACTCAACTCGTTCGTCTGCATTGCCATCCGCGTTTGACACTGGCAAGTTTTTTGGTCCTATTTTTTACAGAAATAGTCCCATGATTTATAATTTTACAGGAAACAAAAAACCTGTGAAATACAGCTTTGACGAAAAGTTTAGATTGCTACGTACAGGCGCCAATTTCCATGGAGCATTTTAGATAGAGCCTGGTTATTCGAACACACTATAAAATTTAAAACGTAAGACACAAAAAAAAAAAAAAGACGAACACGAAGGCAACTTAACGTTAGTTTTGGGAAGATGTGGAAAGACAGAAAGAAAGCCCTGAATTGCAGAACACGGGCGAGCCTTTAATAGAATTAAGAGAACTAGAACGGCTAGAAAGTTGAAACCTTAAGCGAAAGAATAAAAAATGTAGGTTGAGGAGCATCCGAAAGAAAAAGAGACATATATGCCTTTGAAAAGGTAGTAGAACTGAGCACCTGAACGAGGTTAAAAGCACTCAAAAGGGTTGAGGGACGTGGGGCGAGGAAGTTAAAGGAACAGACAAAGAAGGGATATGATATTAGATGGAATGGGGAAACATATGTAAAAGTATTTAACAACAAAAAAAGAAACAGGCTTGTCAAATAAGAATGCGTAACAGGAACATGTATATTTTTGAACGCAAGGAGTCCGGCCTGAGAGAGATGGGATATACATGAGGAACGTTACGAATAAGAAAATAAAAAATTCAAGGGGCCACATTGGAAGGGAAAGAAATAAGACAAGTTGTAAGTTAGCAAAGGAAAAAAAATTAAATGTAAATTAAGTTGCAGAAAGGTTAAGAGGGCAAGAGAGGGTATCGAGGGTCATGCTGCAAGAAATAAGCGATAGTTAATGAAAAACCCAGAAAGAAGAAGTTAGGAGATCGATGTAAAAAAATAAAAAAATAACGAAAAAAGAGAGTAACAGAAAGGAGGAAATTGTGGTTGAATGAGAGACGTTAGAACCTACCTTGGCCAACTTTGACAGCGCCCCCCTGCGGCCCGTTTCACGGATCCGCTCCTCAGCGCTATGGATTCCCTGCCCGTTGCACATTGGACATGACGCTACTCGGCGTTTTCTCGGCGGTGTGGTGGGTGCCGTAGTGAGCACGTCCGGTGTCTTGCTTCGACAAAACGCTCGACCGTCTTACGGCGACAAATGATGTTTGATGGTGGACAGAAATTAGTGATTCTGCTGACGCTCGTTTCCAGGGTGAACTTTCATTACGTGGCTCACTCTAGTTGATCCACATCGTGTGAGTGCGGTCCCTGAAACGTTCGTCTCGGGGAGAAAAGATCACCCCAGCTTGGGTTAAAGTTTTGAGATGCTCGTTGATGTGGTGGACTGCCTCGCTATTCCTTGATAAATACGGCCTTACTTGACCGACAAGTGTTGTGTCACGCTCTAGAAAACACCCGTTCTTGAAAGGCTCTTTGACGTCCCAAGAACTCATTCAGCTCGAGAAGAACGGTTTCGCATAAAGCATTATCGCCCCTTTGCACACTACAAAGGTAACCGGGCGATCAATAACTATTTTGCATAAAAAAGAGCTTAACAAAATTTTTTATAGATTTTTCAAGCAGAGCCCTGTTGCTTAAAATAACTTTTTATGGTGCAAAATATAGACTAGCAGAAGAACCCTTAAGAGTTATTTTACGACCAAAATGTTGTAGAGCACAGATTTACCATTACAGTTTTAGCTTGGCTGGACCCTTCGTTAGAATGTCCCATGTGTTCGAAGTGGCGTAGTGCACCTTGTACGTCGCTGAGTTATATATGGGGTGGAAATCTGAAAAACTCTAATATACCTTCAACGTTTGCGTGCAATTCTTGATTATGGCGTAGCTAAAAATATTGAGAAAGACGATTTCCGCCATTTAACGTTATCTGTTCATGACAACAAAGTTATAGTTATAGGGTGACAGCGAATTTAAAAGAAAACAGTATTGACCCTATTCGAAGCATCCTTTATGTAGATTGGTTTTTTAATGCATGCCCCTATTAAGACGGCACTGAATAACCAGAAGAGTGCAGGTATATGTGTGCGATACACACATAGACGCCTTGATTTTTTTTTTTACTTATCAGAAGTTATGATGAATCATTCACTAAATTTTGCGTCCTACTAGCTGGAATAAGTGGTCACTAAGGCATATTTTTTGTGTATGCTAAGTAATATTGCAAACAAAAAACAGAAAAATAAGTCAATTAAATTACAAAACGTTACACCCGATAGCTTGAACGATTTTAGACAGAAACAGTCTTGTTTGGACTGGAAGGACGTCTTTCAAGAAACGAACGCCGATGCGGCATGTATCTTGTTTCTGAATAAATTAAAAAAAAAACTATATGAAAGTTGTTTTCCACATAAATCACTACGTACTTCTGGTAAGAGTCGTAAACAATGGATAACAAAGGAATTGCTCACAAAAAATTGTACCGAAAACGCGCTACATAATAAGTTCTTAAAAACCAAATAAAGTCAAAACTGAATTTTTTTTAAACTGTATCGAAACCAACCAAACAAAGAACTGCGAAATGCTGGAGAAGTGTTTTTTTGTGAGTTCTTTATAAGGTGTAGTAACAAAGTCGACGTTGTATGGAAATAACTAAATTTTGTCTTGGGTCGTTCATGTGCGCCGAAACAAATAGAAAATATAAACAACAATGGCCAGGAGTTATGAAGTCGAGCATTGGCAAATGCATTTAATAATTATTTTGTTAACCTCGTTAAAGAAAGTCCCGAGTCAGATGCGTGCAAGTATATAAATTTTCGAAGCGATGCCATCAATGTTTCTTACGCCTATTATCGATACAGATGTCATATCTGTCTTTAATGCGCTTAAGAATAGTAAAAGTTGTGATTCCGATGGATTACAGATCACGCCGGTTAAGCATGCTGTTGATCTCATTTCTCCTTGCTTAACGTACATCTTTAATTCATGCTTGCTAGCCGGAGTATTTCCCAGTCGAATACAATTAGCTAAAGTAACAGTCATATATAAAAAAAATGTTGATAAAAATGACCTAGGTAATTACCAACCCGCTTCAATCCTGTCGGTATTTTCTAAGGGTCTAGAAAAATTATACACCTTAGAATGGTCACATTTGCGGATAAACACAAGATGATCAGTTCACGTCAATTTGGTTCTCGTAAACATCGCTATGCCGAACTCGCTCTTTTAGCCCATAAAGAGCATATACTTAAAAAGTTTGAGGATAAAAAACTTACTCACGGTATATACGTCGACTTCACTAAAGCTTTTGACTACGTGGATCATAATTTGATAATTAGGATATTAAATGGGTATGGATTTCTTGGCCAAGTGTCACTTCTTTTAAATTCATATTTGTCTTTCCGCAGACAATATGTAGATATAAATGGTCAGTCATCTGAAATAAAACCGATTAAGTCCGGCGTTCCCCAAGGGAGTATTTTGGGGACTTTATTATTCTATATAAATGACATGGTAAGCGTAAGTTCAACAACGAATTTTTTTAACTACGCTGGTGATGCTAGTCTGTTTTTACTGGAGAAAACACGACAGAGCTTATAAGTGACGTCAACGAAATATTACAAAAAACTTTATAGTTGGAGCAAATGTAATGCTCCAAAAATAAATGCCAATAAAAGCATCTTATTTCGACCAAGAGATAAATATATCTACATTACTGAAGAACTTTTTTTTGCATACTTCAAAAATTGAAATTGTATTGAAATGGTTTTTTTTCCAGAAAAACATGCCATGGGACGGTCGCATTAATTTCATCGTATCTAAATGATCAAGCGTCACTAGTGTTTTACATCGTCATAAACATATCTTGCCTCTTAAAACAAAGATATTATTATATAATTAATTATTTTACTCGCATTTAAACTATGACTTCTTAAATGGGGAACCACTCTATATAATAATCTTCAAAAAATATTCATATTATAAAAAAAAGATATTAAATAGCCTTTCACATGTTACGCTGGATTATGCAATGAACACGGTTTTCAATCAACTTAGAGTAATGAAAATTTTTGATTTATGCAAGTATCGTTTATGTTAGAAATATACGGTAGAAAAATATCAATCTCAACATTATCTCATAGACTTAGCAAAACTAACAGAAACATATGCATATCCAACGCGAACCGTAAAACCATGGGAAGTACCATTTTTTAGAACTAATTAGGGACAGTACACTAACTACATTATGCACCCTTTCGACTACACTGAATAAGTTCAGTAGGGAAAACATAGAACTTAACAATGTGTCAGTGAGCAGCTTACGGCGATTGATCATACTCATCTCACACCAAACCTAATAGAAGCGAAGTGTCAATATACTCATCTTGAAACAAAACTAATAGAAAAAAATTGTTAATTTTGGGGGGTTGAAGTTGTTTTTTGGCGCGTTTTGTTACTAATGGTAGTCTGTTCAAACTGAATTTGCATTTTATAATGACAGTAATCAATATTTCTCTCATGTAAAGGATCTGTTCATGTTTTCATTTATTTCTTAATCATATTTAAATAATTTGGTGCCCGCGTCTCAGCTGCTATTTAGGTCGCTCGGGACAAGTCAAGCTGTGTTACAGCTTTTTTCCCTTTTTGCCTTCCAACTTTAAGCTGTTGGCAAAATAAAGACATTTTTTATTATTATTATTATTATTCAGCAGGTACTGGCCTTAATGGATCCAGTGCCATCCCCGCCAAGCCGCATCACAATGGTGAATTTTCTTCACACAGAGTTCTACAATTCTCGAGATATGACTAGTTACGTACCTAGTTCCTGACTCTGGACACAGAACAAATAGCGCTTTCTTGTGAAAGCCTTAGTTAATCACTGTGAACGTTATTTTCAACTTTTGAACTAGAGAGGTCCTAATTACTGATCTTAGCCTGAGTCGCAATGTACCTTCCAGTATTTAAGAAAAATAAAAATAATAATCCTAGCTATTTTGTAATACACATAATAAGCAAAATCCTTTCGCATTCAAGAAATACCTGTCAAAAGCGGGCGGCGGAAAAAAACTCACCGGAGAAAAGCTCACCGGAGAAAAGCTCACCGGAGAAAAGCTCACCGGAGATAAGCTCACAGGAGAAAATCCCACCGCCAAACCGGCAGATGAGGAGAAAAGCTCACCGACCTTCGAGCAGATGCAGAAAAAAGCTCACCGATTTTTTTTTTTTTTTTAAGTGAGAGGATTTTGCGTTAAACGTGGCAATTTAAGACAATTCCTATTCGTCACTTCATTAGAAATATTTCCTCTTTTTTGTAATATTCTTGAAGTTCATTGGGCATATTTATTAATTCCTCAGAAATTTGTAATCACCCATTTTGTATATTGGAGAAGCCGCATGCATAATATCAGAACATCGTACACCGGTAAAAAAAGACAACGCTTCCAGCTGACAGTGCGCCGTCAGTAGCTTTGTAAGATAAAGATGTTTGTCCTTTGCGAGCTACTATGAATAGCGGTGTGTGAACCATTTCAGTTAAAAATATTGTGTAGTGCCTAATAGATGGGTGTTTGTTGATGTAATCAGTGTCGGCTACGCTGTTTTCTTTCTGTTATTTCACTAACAAAACTTTAGTTGCGAGAACAGCTTCGTCCTGTCGTGTTTGTTGTCTTCACTCCGTAGTCGTCGTTTGAGCGGTTTTCATCAGGCATGACCTTTACCAACTAGCCCTATTCGCTACCTTACGGAGGACCACTTCTTATGTAGGTCACAAGTAACAACGGTGCCAATGTGCAGCTCTGAAGGTCATTGGTGGCTCGCCATAGGAGGGCACTATCACACAAAGGCAACGTATGGAAACACCAGCACGAACGGATAGAAAACGTGTATGTCCGTGGAAGAAAGCAGCCTTGATATCCTACTGACTGTTTTATCCTGTTTTCAAAGGTTAACAAAAGCTTTAAAGAGAATTTCAGGCACCGCGTTGCTGCGCATGCACTTCCGGATTTTCGGCATTTACAGTTTGAATCTTTAGGTTTTAGGCAGACATATTATTACGTTTTCGAACTTTTTCCTGTTCTTCAAGTTCACAAAGTTTTCAAGGCTTTCGTTGCTTACAAAGTAAGTCACAGAAAACACTCACCCGCAATTATTGATTTGGGAGCAATATACCCAATACCGTAAGCTTAACAAATATTAAAAAAAGACAATTTCGTTTTTTTAAAAAGCCGGCGATTTTTAATGATAATAAATTGACATATGTCACGCGTGATTTAGCAGCCTCTATATAAAAATAAGAAAAAAAATCGGTGAGTTTTTCTCCGCATAAGCTCAATGGCCGGTGAGCTTTTCTCCGCATCTGCCGGTTTTGCGGTGAGCTTTTCTCCGGTGTGCTTATCTCCGGTGGGCTTTTCTCCGGTGAGCTTTTCTCCGGTGAGCTTTTCTCCGGTGAGCTTTTCTCCGGGACTCGTCAAAAGCAGTACACGCTTCGGCGAGAGCGTATTTTTAATTTTTCTATGTGGGCATATTGATTGTTAGGTCCAGCAAAACTAACGAAAAAAGCATGATGGGTCTCCCAAACTTCCCCGTAGTTCCTCGTAAAACGAAATTTGATTCTCATTAGGCATTGCGTATATTCGTGACAAGGAGAGATTAGAACTTTCCACGACAAGGCATCCATTGTCTCTCCATTACCTAGGTTTCATCAGCTCATTCAACAACCGCTGTATTGCACCACTAAGTGCCTGGCACATAAATATTTGTTTATGTTGTTTTCTGTCGTCGGTGGCGTGCAGAGTCGGTGCGTGAAGCTTGAAGAGAGGAAAAAAAGAAACGTAAATCATTGTCAATAATGAATGTCCCGTCATTGCTTCTTTCCTTCCGGGGTCAACTAGCTCCAAACTTACTTCCGATTTCCTATGCCCGCTACTTCCGTGCACGTCTCTGGAAATGGATCCGCTTAGAAAGCAATGCCAGTAAAAGCTTGATATCTCTGACGTCATGCCAAGGTGGTGGTGGCGGGTAGGAATACATTACTAAAAGAAGTCACTGCATACCGTGACTTGTTATTTGGTCATATAATTACTAAGTACATTACTCGTCATTGAGATTCAAAGGGAATGCATCACTTTAGCTGAAAACGAATCAGTTACTTTCTTGTTACTTTGAATGTGTTGTTTTTCTGCAACAGTAGCCGCCTTCCAATATTTTGTGCTTTAAAGAATGTCTAGCCTCTAATGACCAATGCGGGTGGTCATTTCCCGGCAAAATATTTTGTCATATCTTCGGCAAGGGCGTTCGCGTGGTCAAAGGCTGGAGAGTGCGCGCCATTCGATTGGCGCTTCTTAGGCATGTGCCGGCAATTTTCCGGCACAATTTTTGCCCGATCTCTAGGGCTTTGGTGAGCTTGTTTCTCAGACTATGTTGGATATTGTCAAAACTGAATCGGTAAAGGGAACAAAACAAATCAATGCACCCGGATAGCAGGTTCGATTTGAACGCGAGGCCATCCAGGCAGACACCACTTTGCCACTTTGTGCTCCAAGAAAACAAATGGCAGAAACAACGAAGATAATGATAAAGTTTTAGAGGACGACAGAATTTTTAAAAGAGTTTGTCCAACTTGCGCAAGGTCAGTTTTCTCCGGAAAATGGTGTCTCATAAAACCCCTGTACAAAGATATATATATATATATATATATATATATATATATATATATATATATATATATATATATATATATATATATATATATATATATATGTGTGTGTGTGTGTGTGTGTGTGTGTGTGTGTGTTTGTGAATAGTGTCGTAGCTCGACACTTGAACCTGCATTGCAGTTCTAAGGGGACGGCTGCAAGAAAAAAAAAAAAAACTACGAATTTCAGAAAAACAATTTTCAAGAAAATAAACTATGAACAACGACCCTGGCAAGCTTCTTGGTAGACTTGTAAACTTGCAACAGCTTTTACTTTAACCAAAAAAAAATACATCAAACTTTGACGCATGTGCCGGTAGCACCACACAGATTTATTAGTCTCCACATCCATTACGTTTATAATTTAAGATTATGTAAACTGTGCGGACGTCGGTAATGTCAATATATCGTAAAATATTATGAAGCCACATCTCAGAGTTCAAAAGCAGGTTCTGGGTACATAACGCGTGCTAGTTGTACCATGAAATGGAATAAATTAACAAAACTGACGTGCAACCCAAGCAAAAAGAAAAAAAGTAGTTGCCGGTTATGGGAGGTACACCTCCCATAACCGGCAGCTACTTTTTTTCTTTTTGCTGACACAGTAAGCACATGTGCTTACTGTGTCGGCCTCTCCATAAGAGCTGGGTGCCCAATTCTGCCACAGTGGCGTGGGGTAGCGCTTCAGGGGTATTCACACGAGGGAGAAATCCCGGGGATTTCTCCCTGACACGCGCATCCCACGAAGAAAATGTCAGGCTTTGCGATGTTCAAAAGCCTCGCGTTTTCATCTCGTGATGCGAGCGTGCCGGGGAGAAATCCCCGGGATTTCTCCCTCGTGTGAATACCCCATTCCAGTCACAGCGAGAACAGGAGGATGGTCAGGCAGTGTTTAGCGAGGCTGGCTTGGGGCGTCTTGGTGTGACGATTTCTTGGTTTTAGGTTGCGGGCGAAGCGGTACATTATTTTGTGGCTGCTAGCTGTGCCAAAGGAACAAAAAACTCACAATGATGTCGAAGACGACGAAGAAACAGACAAAGGGTGTTTTGTGCCGGGATGCAGCGTGGGTTATAACTCGTCCAAAAAGAAACTGAAGCAAAGCACAAAGATGGAGGAAACTCGAAGGTTTTATTCTGGAAGAGCGGCGCCTTTCGATCGCTGACGCCGGTCAGAATCTGGTCACGAGCCTCGGCGCAAGGCATGCGCTTCTCGGCTCGTCAGTCTCACGCGTGGAGCGCTTGGCGGATGTTCGAGTATACAACATCTCCATCCCCCTAAAAATGCAACGATCCGGCGACTGTCGCTTTCGCCCTGACCGTCTGGGCAACACAAGGTCTGCAGCTCCGTTTCGGACCTCTCAGGGGAATCGCCGGCGCTGTCTTTCGCTACAGGCTGCGTAGGTAAGAGAGGTTTCGTTGCTGGGTCCGCTTCTGATCTGTCACTGGAGCTGCCGGCACTGTCCTCCGCTGTTGTCTGCCTCGCCAGCTTATCATACGCCGTTGGGCCGTCGGTCTCTTGCGCGTGGCTGGCCTCCAGCTGCGTTCGCAGCGTATCCTCCGCGTCTCGCTGTCGCAGCTGGTTCACGTGCCGCCGCTGTTGTTCATCTGGCGTGTTTAGCGTGACCATCCGCCTCCCTTGCGTGGATGTTACCGTTCCCGGTAGCCACCTTGGACCCCGTTGATACTGGAGTGACCAGACGTGCGTTCCCGGAGCAAGTAGCGGTGATTTGGTGATTGAGGACGATGGGAAAGTCACGACGTGCTCTGGCTCTTGACGGCTTGGGAAGAAGCTGGTTATTCTCGTCCTCGGTTGGTAGCCCAGCAACAACTCAGACGGCGATTTGCCGTCCTTGACAGGAGTGCACCGGTAACGAAATAAAAACTTGGCAATCCGGTTTTGTAGAGTGTCGTCTTTGTTTTTCTTTAGGCCTTCTTTAAAAGTGCGAACAGCACGCTCGGCTAACCCATTCGACTGCGGGTGATATGGTGCGGTTCTCAGATGACACACGTGTTTGTTTTTTTCAAAAATCGTGCCATCGCCGCGCTTGAAAACTGCGGCCATTGTCTGATACCAGTGTTTCAGGGAGACTGAAGCGAGCGAAGATTCCTCTAAGGACGTTAATGGTTGTGCCCGCTGTTTCCGTCTTCATTGGGACAGCCTCAATCCATTTGGTGTCCGAATCAACCAAAACAGAAACCATGTGACCGTCCATAGGACCGGCGAAATCCATGTGCAGGCGGCACCAGCGTTTGTTAGTTTCTGGCCACTTTGATGGAGCCTGAGCCGCGGGCATCGCCAGCACTGCACGCACTGCGGGCAGTTTTTTGCAAGTCTCTCAATTTCTTGGTCTAAGCCCGGGTACCAAAAAACTGTCCTGGCGAGACTCTTCATTGCCAAGATCCCGGGATGGGTATCGTGTAGCTCCTACAGCAGGCACGCTCTCGCAGTTGCCGGGAGAATCACTCGATGACCCCAGTAGATCAGATCGTGGCACACCGTGAATTCATGCCTTCTTATAAAGTACGGCTGGAAAGTCTGCTGCTCCGTGCGCAAATGTGGTGGCCACCCGCCTTGAATCCACCTCTTTACTTGCCGGAGGGTCTTGTCCTCGGTGGTCAGGGCCGCCAACTGCTTTGGAGACAGAGTTCGGTCGTCTAAGTGCTGACTGTCCAACGCGTACTCCATAAGCTCGCTACTGCTGCCATCCCCTTGTTCCGGAAAAGGCAAGCGACTAAGGGCGTCGGCATTACCATTCTGCTGCCCCTTCCGGTACTGGATGTCGTACTGGTACGCTGAGAGAAGCAATGCCCAGCGTAATGGTGTGAGCTGCTCTCGTGGTGTTTTCTCTGGCTATTTATGTCGGTATCCGCTCTTGTGGGCTGTAGTTTTTTTGTTATGTGGTGAGAATTCGCCTTGTCCACCGACGACAGTTCAACGTTTCCTTTTTAATCGGGCCCAGCGTGTATACCGAGCAGAGTGGCGGAGTTGCCACTCCGGCGTCGGAACCATTCACATTTTCGCGCTTCGGAATGAAATGGGAATGGAATTAAATTCCTTTTGTCCGAAATGGAGTGGGAATGAAATGGGCGAAGTTCTTATGCGAGCTGTGTCGGTTTTCATCTAGGGCCTACGGGCTGTTGACGCAAATCGCTAGCTCATGGTAAGTGGCTCTTGAAACAGCATCATTGCGCTGGAGGTTACTCACGGCTTTATTGCCTCACTTCATTATACTCCTTTGACCTGCTTCTGCAGGTCAAAGGGGAATAAGCCCTTTTGCTTTTGCAGCTGAAGGCACAGCAAGAACACCCGTAGGAGCCGCGAAATACTAAACGTAACGATGTGATTCTCTAAAAATACGCGCGTCGCGACGCCAAGTGACTGCGTAGCGACCCGGAGCATTCAGCAGAAGCAGACGGGCAACAATATAGCGGCTTATGACGGAGATTGAAAATAGTGACGATAATAGGAACGGCACATGTCTTACGGGACTGCTGCCGTTCAATTGTGCCGCAGAATATCAAAGATTACTTGGCTAGGGTGATACTGTTTTGTTGGAATTCAATCCCCACGCTGTAACGAACGACCTTCGCGGCCGCACCTGGACGCGGAGAGCCACCACTTCTCCAACATTCCCGAGGACACGACTTTCGCTGACAACCTCGAGCTACGATTATCTGCCCCGCTGCCCGGGTGAACACGCGTACCGTCAACAAAAAAGGAAGACAAATTGTAGTCGACACCGGCTCAATTGAGGTGCTAAAAAGGAAAGACGTTCTCCTCGAGGCGTCCAAGGCCATGGTGATCCCTGCTAAGCCGAAAGAGGGAGATGAGCCGTCAACGATAACTGCCCGACTATCGGTGTCCGAGGTCCTTTCCGTCCAGGCTAAGGAGGGGAACGGTATCCTCCGGGTGTTCGTTCCCTCTTGGAGTCAACAAAACGATTCACCTGTGTGTGCGTCTGTGCGTGCTAATAGGTGGAGCCTGGACGTTTGGAGATGACCTTCTCGGGGTCACCTTGCCGTAGAATCCAGGAAGCAAGGCCAAATCTCAAGCGTCCCTGAGGGAACGGCTGCCACGACAAGCCTTGAGGAATCGGTGAAGCAATTATCCTCTGTGTGTGTTTGCGCGTGCTCGCGGGCGGGGCCTGACCATTTGGGGAACGGCGTCCTGGCCTAGGGACGCAGGGAAAGGGGACCTTATAAGAAGACTGGTTTTCCGCGCTCTCTTCGTGTTTTCATGTTGTTCTCATCCCGAACAGCAGACTGTACATAGAATGTAAATAAACAGTTTGAGAAGAGACACCCTGGCTCGCTACCAACTCTGCCCGATGTCCTGGGCGACGCATGGCTCTAGTGGAGATCGACTACGTGGACAAGCCCTGAGTCTTTACAACGCATGCCCGTTTCGATCTGGATGAGCATCGTGGTGGCGTGCGGTCGTGTATTCCAACTGCGTGGTGCATGTTAGAGATCACAGGCCTGCGGTTGTGTTCCATTGGCTAAATTGCTCATCGAAAGCTTAGTAACGACTCGCCAGTTGGGGCAGACTAACTTCAGGTTGTTTAAACGTACACACAAACACAGTTTTTGTGGCCGACAAGGCGGCGAAGTATGGCCTCCGAGATTTTACTCGCGCTCTGCTCAGGCCTGTCGAAATAAAAAAAGAGAGAAACAGCCTTACTTTAGAAGATGCTGTCAAGCGTGAGCCCGCGGCAAGAAGCACCCAATCTCAATTTTCTCATTATAAGAATAGAGACTGGTTCATCGATCTTTGTTGATTTTTAATTTTTATTCTCTGCTTTAGTCCTCGCCCCCACCCCTGCCCTGCCGCGCCCCCCGCCTTGCGTCGTTTCACTGGATAACACCTCAGAATACAAGATTTCGTGCGAATCTGTATTTCTCGTCTGCGGACACTCTGCGCACGTAGGACAGGCGTGGAAATCGTTTTGTCGTCATGCATGAGAACAATTTTCTTAACTCTATTTACGTGCAAAGAGATTTGTGCTAGACCTTTCGCTCTTTAAAATGTTGAGCCTTTAAATTTAGGTCAAATTCGTCCTTGACAAATGTCGGCCCTATTGCGGCGAGAGGCGGAGAGCTCATTTCGCGCTGCTCTTAAGTTTCGTAGACCGGTGATAATGGTGATAATGATAATTCGTGGATATTTTTTGGCAATGTTTGGTTTGGTTGCGAGCGTCATCAGGAGCCCCACAGCAACGGTCTGTACCGGTGAATGCAAACCCCAAAGGAGGGCAGCCAGTGCGCGAAAAATCTCGGAGGCCATGGTTAATGATATGTTCCCAGGGTATCAAAACTCCCAGGCTCGAGGCGTTAAGATTGGCGCCTCAAGTGTGGGAGTTTCGGTACTTTGCGAACATTCAGTGACCCTAGTGTTCGCCAACACACTCGGCCACCGATCCCCCAGGCCATAATTGCCTTCTTTAAAGAGCCTCTGACACGCCAAAAAAATTTTTTTTTCATGCTATGCGTTCAAACGGCATGTCAGGACATTACAAAATATTATTTCACTATAGAGTTGCGTAGTTCTTTTTTATAAAAAACAGAAATACGAGGCCCAATTCAAAGTTCCCGCCACTGCACTGTGACGTAACAGTGTACCGCAAGGTGTCGGGGCGGTCAGAAGGGGGGCATCGACCTACGCCACTAAAAGTGGGTTCGCAGGAAGTCACGTGAGTTTCAGTCCTCGTGCTCTCCGCGACCGTGCCTAAGACTTTTTTTTTTGCTCTTTGTACGAGCGATTGTAGAAAACGCAGTTTGAGTTCCACTAGCTCTTTATCGCTACACCGTTGGTTAGTTTGCGTGCTGTAAATGTTGAGGACGAAGTCCTCAACATTTACAGCACGCAAACTAACCAACGGTGTAGCGATAAAGAGCTAGTTGATCGACGTGATGGAGGTCAATGATGAAAGCGTTGCGAGTACAAGCCACTGTACGAGTGCATGCCGTCAGTCCGATGATACAGAGCTATGCTGAGCCCGAAAGAAGCTATCAAGTTTTGAAAAAAAAATTTAGAACGCTCGCAGAAATTAGGATTGCTAGCGTACGACACGCCCAATTGCATTGCTGAAGGTTCGGACACCGAGGTCGTCAAATCATCGTATACTCTCCAGGCTGAAGATGCCTGCCGTCTCTCGGAAATGCATGCGGTGTGATCTCTTCTTCAGGTGCTGAAATACCGGGACAGTCTCTAACACAGCACCTTCTAGGCATTGTAGTTGATCACGTCAATTCACTGACTCCTCTTCTTCTACCTTTACAGCAACATTAAGCGATGAAAAGCAAATAAAAGAAACCTTGTCTGCTTGGATCGCTCGTGGAGGTGGGGAAAATAACAAAAATATTTAAAGAAATACTACACGCGCTCGCGGTAAACACGAGGAGGGATACAACTCACGTGACTTCCGGCAATGCCTCCCTCCTGACCGCCCCGACACCTTGCGGTACATTGTTACGTCACAGTTCACTAGCGGGAACTTTGAATTGGGCCTCACATTTCTATTTTTTATATAAAAAAAAAAAACAACTACGCACCTCTATTGGCGACGTGCGCGACCAAAAGCGTCACGGTGGTCGGCATTCCAGGATTCGCCAAACGCTGACCATGACGTCAGAAAAGGATTTATCATCACTTTAATTTTGACGGTGTCGGCAGTGTTCCTTTGAGAGCGCAATGATTTCAAGCTTCCACCATGCTATTTACAAACACCATCGAACTTTTTGTTTGCAAGGTAATGGCGTCACAAAGGGGAACCGTAGGAGGGCGCCACTAAAACATCTCGCCGCTAATTGTGACACAATTTTTTTGTAATGTCCTGACATGCATTTCAACGCCAAGAATGAAAAAAAAAATTTTTTTTTGGGGGGTGTCAGAGGTTTTTTAAAGATTAAAGTTTCGTTCACACAGACCCGTTTTCTTAGGTTATGTTACGAAAACTCACCGGAAAATCTGTGCTTCGCAGTAAGCGTGGCTACCAATTCAAGGAGATAACCTGGCACTTGACATTCGAGACACGAATGTTTCGGTGACGACGAACTAGGACGGTGAGTCACCGTGCCAACTAATGTCACACGTCTCGTCTTAACGTAAGGTAAGGAAGGATTTCAGCGCGGTTCAGCTTTTCGCAGTGCACCGTTTTCTTACGTTACGTCTAAGTTACCGAAACATTCGTGTCTCGAATGTCGCGTACCAGGCTGTCGCTAAATACGAAGCACAGATTTCCCGGTGACTTTTCGTAACGTAACGTAAGAACACAGGTCTGTGTGAACGAGCCTTAACGCATCTGCGGCGAAAAAGTGGCGCACTCAGGGCAGCGCGTGCATCGCGACGATTGAGCTCGTCTTGAGGTTGGAGACTTTGTGATCTTGCAAACCATCGACTCCGTGTTCTGATCCTTAGTTAAAACATCCCAGGTGTAACTCCTCTAAATCTGCATTTTATAAGCATTATTTTCATTTTCTGACGGCTAGAGCTCTCTGAAAGTATTTAGTTACTCCGCTCCAAATATTGGATATAACTAATCGTTTTATTAGTGTCGCCCAAATATTACAGGGCGGCTAGACTCGTCAAAATACAAAGTTGGGGTAGAAGCTCGCGGATGGTGCTGATTTAACTTTCGCCACCACTGCGTTACGCGGGACGAGATGCCAATCATCCAAACTCTCTGTGCTCAAATTTCGGCAAGATTCAGGGACAAAGTCGTAGCACGCCGTAGTGAGCTTCATCGGAGCGCGCGAGAGCAACACCGTGCGGCCAGCCGATTGAGTTGATTTAACGGGTGCACTGATTACGTCGCGCCCCCGTGTCAATAGATCCCTACGCCGTATTAAGCGCGAAATACTTTTGAGTAAAAAATGAAACACGTTTACAATTCTCTGTAAGAGAGAGAGAGAGAATGACGTTTTAATAGTAAGCGGTTAGCCTTGCATGTGAATGTGTATGAGTGAGGTTGTATGTGAGCAACAAAGCCAATACAATTCTCTGTAATGCCGAGTTAGAGCGCAGATCTTGAGGAGGAAGAGAAGACGAAGGTACGGACGGGAGGGTCACGTGTGACGTCACACATGGCGTCACGTGTGACGCCACGGGGTAAACCTTTCCCGCTATATTTGGCGGAAACGTTTCCCCCAAACATTTGCG
Source organism: Ixodes scapularis (assembly GCF_016920785.2). NCBI lineage: Eukaryota > Metazoa > Arthropoda > Arachnida > Ixodida > Ixodidae > Ixodes > Ixodes scapularis. The sequence goes on along the minus strand of NW_024610246.1, from coordinate 36,567 downwards.
GGAATATTTCCGCGCTAAATTTTGCGGGAAACTTTTCCGCTAACTTGAGCCGTAAATTTACCGCGCTAAATATAGCGAAAATATTTCCCGCCAAATTTGGCGTGAAAATTTGACATTCGTGACGTCACACAATACGGACCGTCTGACGTGAGACGTGGCGTCATGTCTGACATCACGAGGGTAAAATTATCCCGCTAAATTTGGCGGAAAAATTTTCCTGGGTTGGGAGGCGTCAACTGTGACGTCATGAGAGCAAAATTGTCCCGCCAAATTTAGCGGGAAACTTTTGTCCTCGTGACCTCACACGTGACATCACGTGTGACGTCATTATGAGAACCGTCCCATAACGCAACGCGCGGTTACGCCGACGGCGAGGGCGTCGCTGCTCAAGCCGGAAACGGCTGCCCTAAAACTGCGCAGCCTCGCGCCGCTGGTCGGCGTAACACCAGCAGCCGTCACCTGCGCTGCGACGTGGCGGAGCGGCATTCGGCCAAGTCATAGCGTCAGCGGTGGTTCTTATGGTTGCACCGCTCGGCGGCAAGACGCGACGCGACTTTTTTCACATGTACTTCACGCTTTAGAGTCAATGCTCTCTGCATTTTACCTTGACGGGCTGTGAATACTCTGAACTTTTCGTCGGAAGATCGTCGTTTTCCGAAGATAAAGGTGACAACCAAGAAACGTTTCACAAACCTGGGAATAAGTTTTCTAACAACAAGATCTTGCTTCAAAATCGAGGCGAAGGTTCTACTGTGTTATGTTGTGGAGCCGTGCGCTGTGTACGTCCGGCTTTATAGCTCATCTTCCGTAACTATCGACAACGCTACTGGTGTGACACACACAGAGACAGTTTCGGTCATCTCTCATCATCGCTCGTTGTCGTCATCTCTCAAACACTACCGACGTCACCTCAGTCGTGTTTCAGAGATGACGGGGCGACGGGGCGGGCGAGAAAAAAAAAAAACAACTGAAGAGAAAAAAAATACAAACATCATAAAAAAAATTATTAGAAGGAGGTTGGTTTAATTGGCGATAATAGTGGAGTGTAAGGAAGGGTTATTTTCCTCCCCTCAAAATTTTAATATAAAATATTTAATTGGCTGGGGCTCAAACTATCGTTTCTCCTCCGCCCCCCCCCCCCCCCCCCCCCCCCCTTTTCCCATTACTCCTATATGATTCTTTCCACCTCTTTCGACGCCCCTAAGGGGCAAGCTGGGCCGGGGGGGGGGGGGGGGGGGGGGTCTGCCTGTTCTCTTACTCTTATTTTCGACGCCTCTGCTTACAGGCGTTCCGACAGAGCGGCGACGAAAAAGAGCACAGAGTGCAATTTTGTAAATAATGATTCCAGAGGTTCTGGAATTAAACCTTTCGCGTTCCAGGAACTCACGAGCGATCATGACAGACTTCCAAGCGAGAAGCTCGAGCCAGCTCGTAGTGTGCCGGAGCGTTCAGTGGCGTCCTTTTATACACATTTCCATAAAAGCGTAGGGTGGCGCGTTCATTGCTGTGTTTGTGTATACGCACGCACACTTTCTCGCGAGCCAGCGCCGTCTAGACGGTGTTCTATCACGTGTGGACGGTGATTTTTGTCAGCAATGGAAACGTGCCTAGTTCCTAACCTTGGCATCAGGGTGAGGATTACCAGTTGTGAAGGACAAATTCGATAGTGCTTGTTAAAATCGACAATGTCAAGATCTATATTTTTTTTTTTTTTGCATTGGAAGCTTGAAGTTTTTTATTTCTCAAAAACATCATTGTCAATACAAGCTAACATTATTCTTATCTCCGTTGGTCGAAGTAGAATTATTCCCACTTCGGCTAATTTTGAAACACCGAAACAACTGACGCAATTGGTAGCCTACATTAACCTTACTGGAGTAAGCTCAGTTTCGCAGCTGTGCCTGCGACGTGGGCTCAGTGGCAGTCACGAGAACTAGCAGCGCTGCAGTCGAGTCTTGCTTCCGGATTGTCTAGCCCGCGAAGCTTCAATGGCAATACTTGAGGATGGACGAGTGGGCGATTCATACTAACACTTCACAGCGCAAGGAAACAGACGCACACAAAAATAAGTTTCAAACACTCAAAGAAAGAACATTCACAATGCGCTGACTCTAATCTCTGTGGTGTATTACACTTGCTCTTCATCATCTTTTTTTGTTATTAGACACATGGAAGTAAAAAAAAAGGAAGAAAAGAAAAGAAAAGGTCAACACGGTGGTACAGTGTTCTAAAGGGGGTTGTAGTGGCAAGAGCGGCGGCCGCTTTATGAAGATTTTGCGCGTAGACGACACCATGGCGCTGCTGTTCTGTGCCCTAGGAGGGCGCCCCGGTCAGCCCCATTATCAGCGCTGTTCGGCGCTTACTACTGTGGTTTGACTGGAGCTTTTCGCGGTGCGAAACAACTGCTAATATATTCTGTTTCACCTTATGATGTACCGCAGGAAAGGCTACAAGCGCGAGCTTCTTGCTCTGGGGCACATCTCGGCGGCACAAGCTATCGACAATTAAGAGCGGCTGCCAACGTTATGAGCTCGCGCTTCTAGCCTTCGCTGCGGTACAACATAAGGTGAAACGAAGTAAAGTAAATTGTAGTTCGGCCTTTGGAATAATGCCTCTAGATTGTGTGCTATCCTCTACTTGAAATATTCGCGCGTTTTGAAGGAGATTATTTAAATAATATCGATTCCCCCCTCCAGTACTGACACATCGTTCAGCAACGCTATCACTTGGGCTGCAGGCTTAATAGCTGCGAAAGAAGTTCTACAGTGCTACATTTCGGAGAAGCGTACCGCGTCACCCTCGTCGTCTTCTTCGTTCATCGCACACGTGCCATTAATTCTCCTAGGGCACCGAACTCCAGCGCCACCCGTGGTATCTACGTCGACCGTCTTCACACGCTTCATTGTAAGCGGGCGCCGCTCTTGCCACTACACCCTCTAGGTCACTGTAGTGGTGGTAATAAACAACGCGCGAGACAGGGAAGCAAGATCCGACTGCAGCGCCGCTAGTTCTCGTGACCGCCACCTGGGCCACTCGCCTCTGCAGGCGAGAGTAAGGATCTGCGAAACTGAGCTTGGGGGGCTCCAGTAACGTTGGCCTACATGGCCTATAGTCGTTTTTTTTTTGTTTTCTTTCGATCTCAGTCGCGTGGGTTCCGTATCTGGTGTGCGGGACGAAAAAAGACTATTATTATGTGAGAAAATGTAGGTGAGGCAAAACAAGAATGCTTAACAATCAAATTTTTCGTGAACACCTATCAGCGGTGTAGAAAGATCAAAACAATGTATAACGCATACGAGAAGTGACGGCATTCAAGATGACTGCGCCCTTGTGGAATATGTGTATAGTCAGTACTTAGGAAAAAAACAGGAAAACGACTTTGTACCCTCGAAGGAGGGACAACTGCTGCGAGACGAAACCCCCGTGAAGGCAGAAAACGCTACTCGGCGGTATTGGCCTAGCCCAGTCGGGTTACATTTCTGATCACATCCGAAATGCCGGGAGAGATCATAGGAACGTCTTGCAACGAATTTAGCTTTTTCTATGGATATAAGAACGATATATTAAATCATAATGTTCTTTTTTATACTTGTGTCATAAGAAATATATTATTCTAAATTATTTCCTATAAAATGTGGCCAGCGTTCTAAAGCTTTATTTTTAATAAAGCTAAATGAAGACGTAAACATTTTCTTTTTTCTTTAGAAAGCTAGAATTCAATCTTACTCGTAATTTGGCCGAAATGTATACCACATTTCGGCTAAATTACAAGTAAGATTGAATTTTATCTTTCTAAAGAAAAAAGAAAATTTTTACGCCTTCACTCAGCCGAGAAAGAAGAAGTTCAACCTACTCATTCAACAACTGTGGCAGAAAGTAGGTGAAAACAAGCTGGTGAAAATTGAGCGCAGTTACCCCAAACCCCGAGACGGCGGCAAAAATAAGTACAGCCGAAACACGGAGTCTCAAACGGTCCCATTCAATACAATAACGGAATTCGTGTTGATACGCCCTGATAAAGTATGTTGTGCCAGATTATTATTTTTGGAAAAACGGAGGCACTAAGCTTGTCAGACACGGAGTTGGAGCAGAAGTTTATGGATGGGAGTCTCGCGACCACGACGCCATGGTTTTGTCGCCGAGGTCTAATCAGCACGTTCCGCGAACTTTCGGCTCCAATTTTGTTTTTGAAGTCTAGAGCCCACTGTCCCCTTGTCAGAGACATGGGTCAGGGATCCATTACAAGAAAAGTCCTCATTGCAAGTTTTATTTCAAATCGCATTTTTAATTGTATTTGTTATGTCACATGTTCTGAAAACGAAATCGTCAAATATAAATAAAAATATTGTCAAACTTGACTCTGAAACAGAACCAACTCTAGGCACACAATGGGTAGTTTGGAAACTCAGACCAGGTAAGTGCGCCTTGGTGGATCTAACGGGATCTAGATTGGTTTGCTGGACTAAACTTTCGCTTTGTATATTCCATGAAGTGCACACTTTGCAATCATTGCGGAGGTCGCACCTTCAACATCTCCGAAGGCACTAGCCCATTTCGCCCTCGCTCAAATTATCTCAAAGAGGTTATATTGTTGACGAATTGCCCGGATCTAGAGCTTCGAAACCGAAGCCAAGCCGTAGCCGGTTCGTTTAGCACGAATGCTGAAACAGCTGCGGCAGAGTGAGAGCCCTGGCGAACGACCGGCTATAAAAGAGTGCGGACAGTATGGGTCGCCGACTCGAAGAGGCGGCGATGGTATATTTAATTTTACTATGTGCACCTCGGCGCTGTCGACCGTTAACCACGAATATCCACCGTATAGCAAGCTTTTAAAATCCGTAGCACTTGCCGTAAAAATACCGAGAGTTTTGCGAGAACCATTCCGTGACCTCGCACAGGCGTGAACAACCCTGTGTTTATTTTCATTCAAATACTATTTTTTTGTGATCGTGCGCTTTTACTTGGGGAGTGCAGTGCGATGCATGTTGGAGACGCCATGTTGGCAGTCAGAGAGTATAATGGAAGAACTGCCTTCTTTTTTGGCTTATGTTTTTTTTTGTACAAATATTTAAATTAGTTCTCCATTTTTTGGGGATGTATTTTTGCACTATATAATATTGACAACAGAACTTAAGCTTCATGAAAATAGAGAAGAAAACAGACCCCCATTACATCGCTGTAATTCCCTAAAAGAACAAAACCTATCGCGAACAGTGTCCTAAGTATTAAAAACAATAAACAATGATATGATTGTTGTGGCAACTAGGGATTATGTTTTTCTTGTATGATCCTACCTTCATAAATTATTGGGCGTATAAATCCCCCGTCTACCATGTACCCATGCATTCACTTTTGTATGAATAATAATTAATAAAGAAATAAAAGGCTTGAACGCGACATTTTGTGACTATACTGGTGGCAGGATCCCACACTCAGCTGCTTTTCTTTTAGTTCCCCTCTTGTAAACGCCTTGTCCTTGATTACGAAATCAAATTCGCATAAACGAAATTAATGTACAAAATGTAGGCCCTTAGAAGAAAACCTGCGTGTTTCAAAGCGATGTAACGTGAACGCATTTCACGTATAAAGACGGTTTACAAATTTATAATGAGACCGGCTTTGAGCAATTTTAACTTGAAACATTGCGATCGTATTCCTACACGTGCAACTTCTTTTATATGTACAAGATCTTAAAAGTTAACGCCGAGGCTCTAATTCAATTGAGCACCACCGTCGAGCCGGAGGCGCTTGAAGACAAGTAGGGGCTAATTCAATATAGGCGCTTTAAATTCCTTGGCTCGCAACCGAGCCCTCACTTTGGTCGACAATCTGCGACTCTACCCCTTTCGCTGTGAAACATTTTAGTTTCGCCTTGCACTGAACAGACAAACCACAGAGCCGGGAAGTTTTTATTATCTTTCTTCCTTCCTCCTCCTATTTTTTTTTTTGTTTCTTTTTCTCTCTTTTACTTTCGACTTTCAAGAAAAGATCGAATAATGACGGCAAAGGGGAGCCTTGGCGATATTGTTTAGTGCAGACAAATCGCCCCTATATTTTAAAGCTGTCCCTTGTATTTAGCGAGGTAAGCGTGCGGGGCCGTCGCATTTGTCAAGCTCAGCTCCTAATTTGTTTACGTCTGCGTTCACCTATGATGTGTTGATGGACGTCCTTTTTTTCGTTCTGTGTGTATACCGATGATTACTTTTAACAACTCTGATTACGTGGAGGTGGTTCATTCTTACAAATGCACGCGTATACATGCTTTGTCTAATGGTCCTGCATTTTTAGATCAAAAACAAGAATGAATTTACAGAATGATTGCTGCGAAATAAGGCCTTAGCAACACGAGTTTTAAAATAGTTAAATTGTTAATTACTTTGCCAGTCTGACTTCCGCTAGAGGCTTCTATATTAGTCTACCGGGAACATCCTCTCAGGTAATAACACGTTCCAATGAAACGGTTGCCAAGCAGCGGCAGCAGTCAATGATTGATGATTATCTGCTATAACGACGCATTGCAGTACATTTTCGTCTCACTCTGCTTTAATCCGACTGGACGAGTTCGGACACATAAAGTATAATATATTTTTTTTTATAGCGAAGCTGTTAAAGGCTAGTTTCCTCAGAATCGTCTTCAGTACAAAACATATGTCGACACCCGTGGTCGACACAACACTCTGGTCGCCGTCATCGCTTATAGATGGCGGTAGCTGTCCAGAGTGTTGTGTTTGCGGGTTGTCTGCTTGCCGCCGCCGCTCGTAGATCGCGGGAACCTTTTCAGCCTCGGCAACCACACAGCTGGTTGCTGCCGTCGCTTATAGATGGCGGCAACATTTCTTCGGGGGAAGAAGAGGGAACGGAACGACCGGCAATGGTGTGCAGCAGCGTGAATGGCTCCGCAACCGTCGCGAGGCCGCTATCGCCTAAAGTTCCACTGCGTCGAGCGCCTCAGATATCCTTGCAAAAGAAGAGCAGAACGCTCGCCGGGAAGGCCACCGCCGAGAACAAAAGCTACAGCTTCGTTGCTCTTCCTTAGTCACCAAAATGGAAGGGCTAAAAAGTTTGTTCTAGCACGGAATCGTCATTTTATCTCATGCATATTTTACTGTGCTCATTACAACTAATGAAGTGGCCTGTAACTGATTAAATTTTTTAGTAATTTTGTTATCATTTGAAAACTGTTACTAGGAAGTAATCGCCACAGCAATATGATTACCTTTTGTTAATATCAACTGCCGGGGTATTAGGGTAAACATCTTAATGCAAAAACGCAAGGACAAGAACAGAACAAAGACACGAACGGTACAAGCGCTTACTGTCAACTGTTTGTTTAATGTATGAAAAGAAAGTCGAAATTGAGAAGAGAATGACAAAATTGAAATGCGAAATTCATTCGCACAAAAAATTTAATATATATATATATATATATAAACATAAAAACATTATCATTTCACAAAAAAAGAGCGATAGCAAAAAATGCAGCCGTATTTACCGCTCATACACACTGGCAGCGGATCCGCGACCCACCCTCGTGGATATGCTATAGGGTCCATCATCCACGTGCATACGTCTCCGAAAGACTGTGTTCAGCTTCTTGGATGCCTGTGGGCTTCTGGCAAGGTTGTGATGAGTGAGAAAATACGACCGCCGACTTCTCTTTTCGTGGTTGTGTGCCAGTGATAGTTTTTCTCGTGAAGTTTTCTGCGGAAATTTTGTGAACATTCTGTGATGCTCGCGTTCTAGATGTGCCCATTGTCTCACCCTTGACTGATTTCTTGCTGACTTTTTATTTTACTTAAATTTGTTAACTTGTGTTTCATCATCCTATATTTCTCATCACCATCTGTTCCCCCTCCTTTCCCCTGCCTTCATTCTCATCAATACTGCAATAACCCAAGACCGTGAAACTTTTCCACAGCCAGTGAGAAAAACCTCACGTCAGGCAAACACCACCACCACCACCACCACCGCGTTCGCAAAGCCGTTGCGAGCTCGGTTGCATAAAGATCCAGTACAGTTGCACGAGCACTCGATGGCATCGAGTGCGCGTGCAATTTACTGGATCTTTATACAATCGCGTTCGCAACCGCATTGCGAACGCGGATCCGCTTCCAGTGTGAATGAGCGGTAAGAAAAAAGGCTGAGGTACCCCATCTCTTTCTCGGACAGTGATATTGATGGTGTGCGAATGCACGTGTCTCCTTTCTCTATGATGGTTTTAGAGCGCACCTCTTAAGCGTGTTTCACATGCAGCGATTCGCGGGTTTCACATGCAGCGATTTTGGCCCTAGAGCGGCGCGATTTCTGCCGTCGCGGCGCTCGTGCCGGTGAACCGCTGGTGCTGGCCAGAGCGCCGCGACGGCAGAAATCGCGCCGCTCTAGGGCCAAAACCGCTGCATGTGAACTAGGCTTCAGACACCCGTTTCCGGCTTGAGCGGCGTCGGCGTCGGCGTCGGCTTAACCGCGCGGTGCATTATGGGTATATTTCCCCGCTAAAGTTAGCGGAAATTTTACCGCTAAAGTTAGCGAAAATTTTTCCTGCTAAATTTAGAGGATAACTTTCCCGCTATATTTAGCCGAAAAAAAATTTCCCGCTGAATATAGCGGAAAAATTTTCCCGCTAAATTTGCCAAAACATTTGCCCGCTAAATTTAGCAAAGAAATTCCCGCTAACTTTGGCGTAGAAAATTCCCCGCTAAATTTAGCGGGAAAAAATTCCCCGCTAAATGTAGCGGAAAAAAATTCCCTGCTAACTTTAGCGGAAAAAATTTCCCGCTAAATTTAGCGGAAAAAATTCTTCGCTAAATTTAGCGTAAAAACTTCCCCGCTAAATATAGCGAAACATATTTCCCGCTAAATTTATTGGAAAAATATTCCCCGCTAAATTTAGCGGAAAAATTTCCCCGCTAAATATAGCGAAAAATATTTCCCGCTAAATTTATTGGAAAAATATTTCCCGCTAAATTTAGCAAAAAATATTTCCCGCTGAATTTAGCGGAAAATATTCCCCGTTAAATTTAGCGAAAAAAAAATTCCTGCTCAATTTAGCGGAAAAATTTCCCGCTAAATTTAACGGAAAGATTTACCCACTAAATTTAGCGGCGGAAAAATTTCCCGCTAAATTTAGCGAAGAATTTACTCGGAATATTTAGCGGAAAATTTTTCTCGCTATATTTAGCGGAAAAATTTCTCCGCTATACTTAGCGGAAAAATTTCCCCGGTAAATTTATCGGCATAGCGTCCTCTCCGTACGTTCCCTTCGTCCTCCTCAAGAGCTGTGCTCTAATTCGGCGTTACAGGGGATTGTAAACGACTTTATTTTTTTTTTGCCTAGACAAATTATTTGGCTTTGTTGCTCCGAAAGCGATTGAGGGCTTTTGCTTGATTAAATACAGGAGTGCATTTACTTTCTCTAACATGTATGGCTAGGTGACCTGAGGGTTACGAATGTAGGGAAAGGTCATCCTTTCGTAGTCTTACATTAACGCAGCGCCTAGATTGACCAACGTACACTCTCCCACACGTGCACGCAATTTCGTACACGATGTTGACTTTGCAGTTGACATATCAATGTGCGTCCTGTACTGCGAATTTTTCTAGTTCGTTTTGGAATTGATCTTCGGTCACAGTTTGTTTTAGGTTTATCAGAGTTGCTGATGTCACGTCCTGAGTGTCAGGTTGTGTTGACACGGTTTCACTGCCGGTCGGCTCGTCTTATCGCTTCTTTCATTGCGAGTGGTCAAGCTCTCTCTTTCGTTCAACAATAAGCAGCTTGTATATCCAGATTCATGTAGTTTCTGAAGTTCTACCTCAAACCTCTGCGTGGCTGTATGCTTGCATGATTTTTGCAAGGCTGCTATGAGTCAGCTTTTCACAATTCCTCTCTTGAATATTTTAGAATGCATCGAGTCAAATGAATGAAGAAAAAAACAAATACCGCTGCAAAATGTGTTCAATTGGAAAATATTTTACTGCAAAACCCCTCAAGGAAAGTTGCCCATTTCGTGTAGTAATCACAGAAACGGGATCATGACAAGGGGATATGTCTCGGTTCCTTTGAAGGAACCGAGACTTTGATATGACATCTTAAACAGATGGGCGCGATAGTCAGGTTTGGACTCTCCTTTGACCTAGAAGACTTGTTTCACTCAGTCCCACACAAATAAATGTTTGCGGCGGCAAGTGAATGTATTGAGAACATTGTTATTTTATCCTTTCAAAGTAAGTGTGGTATATCCGTGGATTCATTCTTGGAGCTCCTGAAATTCTACCTTACCTTCACTGTAGTAACGTTCAATAATAACGCCTTCATCCAAAATAAGGGAAGATGCACAGGCTCATGAGCAGCACCAGTTCTGTGTTACATCTTAGCTCAATGTGACAATAACATAGCCCTGAAGCTTGCCCTCAAACCTCGTATCACGTAATTTGAGATACGTTGATGAATATCTTGTCCCGCTGCATGAACGACCTGAACAAAATGACTCAGCAATCATGAACGACCTGAACAAAAGGACTCAGCAATAAATAAAATCTTCACCACGTTCCTTACTCAATCTCAGGGACTAAAGTTTACCACCAAACTACCAAATAATAGAAAACTTAAATTCCTAAATCTTCAGCTGCCTTTTGAAGACAACTAAACCTGTTGGACCTACAAACCAATGTCCCAAAAAATCGCTTCTTCCATCTGACTCGGCGCATTCTAAAATAATCAAGAGAGGAATTGTGAAAAGCTGCTTCATGGGAGCCTGGCAAACATAATCCGAGCACATAGCCAAGTAGAGCATTGAGGCAAAAGTTCAAAAACTACATAAATCTGGATATACCAGTTCCTTATTGCTCGATGCAGCAGAAAGCTTGAACACTCGTAATGAATAAATAAGTGATAATACGCGCCGACTGGAAGTTATACCCTACCAATACAGTCTCTCACAGCTTGAAACGAATAGCGTCTAAATATGACATAGAGGTGGAAGCATCAGCACCTGATAAATTGAAAAAAAATACTGTGTTCGAAGATCAACTACTAAAACGAACGACAAGAAAAATGCTCAGCCCAGCACGCACATAGGTACGTCAACTGCAACGTCAACATCGTGTACGAAATTCCGTGCACATGTGGGAGAGTGCACTTTGGTCTGTCTGGGCGCTGCGTTAATGTAAGACTACGAGAGCATGACCTTTCCCTACACTTGTTACCATGAAGTCACTTAGCGATACGTGTCAGAGACAGTACATGCACGCCTCTATTTAATGAAACAAAAGTCATCAACCGCTTTCGGAGGAAGAGAGCAGGAGAAATATTTGATGCAAAAATCTTAACAGAAAAAGGAGACACGTGCGCTAGCACACCATCAATATCACTGTACGAGAAAGAAATGGGGTACTCAACATTTTTCTTAAAGGGGTCATGAAACGATTTTCCTACTTCTTCCTCCTTAGCTTTAATCCTGAGCTCAAACACGAATTGTGAAAGCACGTCGTCGTGACATTCTTCGGCACCGGTGCGATGACTCCTAGCTTCTACCGTGCTATTTATGCACACCATAGAACTTGTCATTCCCCAGTGACGATAAGTTCCGTCAGGGCACTCATTGGTCGCGAACACGAATCTAAATATTCGTGGACGAATTGAATGTTGACGAGCGAATACGTCGGAGTGACGCAGTTCTCATGTCGAATGCGTGAGCTGGGCTTGGCTGACGTCAGGTTGGCACCGCTGACGCGCTTTGGGAACCGCGGATGTATCATAGTGAAAAGGCGGAAAGCTTTCAAAGGAAAGAAGGTACAAAATAGTCCGCTATGTTTTCAAATGTTCGTACCGAAAAGCTGGCTTTTGACTTTGTACCCTCTTTCTTTTTGCCAACTAAACGATATGCGATCAGTAAAGTCTCCATTTAAAATCATTTATCCCAGTCCAAAATTCGTTTCATCGCCCCTTTAATGCGGCTGCTTTTCTTTTTCCAGCGCTCTTTTTTCAAATTAATTTTGTTGAAATCTATATATAATTATGTTTTCAATTTTCAAATATTCTTTGAATTTTATGAGCCATTAATTTTAGCATTTTAGTTTAGTCTTTCTCCTCTAATTTTCGTCTTTTCTTTTCATGCATTAAACAACCAGCTGATTGTAGGCGGTTGTCCTTTTCTTTACTTCTCTATTCTGTCTGATGCCTCCCTACTCTCTTCCTTTTCACGCAAAGTAGCAAACCAGCACTAACAAGCAGGTTGACCTCTTTGTTTTCCTATCAATAAACATAGCTTCTCTCTCTGTTCGTTCCTTTGTCTCTCCTTGTCCTTTGCGATTTTGTATTTAGGATTATTATTTTTGAAGAAAAAAAATGAAGACATTTACAATTTTCTGTAACGCCGAATTAAAGCACAGCTCTTGTGGAGGAGTGGGGATGGTACGGAAGGGAGGGCATGCCCCTCTTCCTTTCCCGCTAAATTTAGCGGGGAAGAGTTTCTGCTCAGTTTAGTGGGAAAATGTTTGCCCTCATGATGGTGACGTCACGTCGGTAAATTTAGCGGCAATTTTTTCTGCCAAATTTAGCGGAACAATTTCGCCACTATATTTAGCAGGAACATTGGCAATGTTAGATAGGTGTGACGCCACGCGACGTCACATGAGACGTCATACGTCACGTGCTTCCTATATGGACGTCACAGGTGACGTCACATTTGACGCCCCGAGAGTGACCCTGTGAGGGTAACCCTCGTGAGGGTAATTAACCCTCGTGACCCGCTTGACGGTAACTCTCGTAACCCTCGCGAGGGTAACCCTGGTGATCCTCGTGAGGGTAACCCTCCTGACCCTCGTGAGGGTAACCCTTGTAACCCTCGTAAGGTTAACCCTCGTGACCCTCGTGAGGGTAACCCTCGTGAGCCTCGGGAGGGTAACCATTATAATCTTCGTGAGGGTAACCCTCGTGACCCTCGTAAGGGCAACCGTCGCAACTGTCGTGACGGTAACCTTCGTGACCTTCGCGAGGGTAACCTTCGCAACCTTTGTATCCCTCGACAGGGTAACCCTCCTGACCCTCGTGAGGGTAACCCTCGTTACCCTCTTGAGGGTCACGAGGGTCTCGCGTGGTGCATGATGGGATATTTTGCATAATGCACGATCTTTGAGTGATGTGCCAATAATATTGAGATTAGGTTATCGCTCTCAATGCAAGTGGTGTTCGATTTAGGCAGTGTTGTAAATGGTCCTTGACTTTATTGTCTCTAATCACAAGTTTGTGACTAAATAATTTTGTTGAAGCTATTGAATGCCACACTACGGATAGATGACTAGTGAAAAAGCATCGATTCACCTGAACCCACTGGGGTTTTGCCAAACCTCGGTATCTTATCTGTTATTTAAAACAAACAAAAAATTCTCAGTCAGATTGTGCCATAACTCCTTCATGAATGATCTCAGAAATGTAGAGCCCGACGATCACACCAGAATAAAGACGTCTTTAAAACAGCTTTAGCAGACAATTCACGATTTTTTGTTCTGAAAATAAATTGGCCTTTAAAACGTTTGTTTTCGACTGATATGATTCAAGTGAAGAGGAATCGTTTTAACTTTTTTGGTATTGGATATTTTTGGGTCATTCCCTGTCGAACGTCCCAGACGTTGCGCTCGACCACCTTCGATTTAAAAAAAGAAAAATCATAGATTTTTGCCGCACTGTCCGTAGCCACGCCCTAAAATATTTTTGACGAAAATATTTTTTTGATGCGGTGAGCGCGGTTCTAACTTTTAAAAATAGTGTGGAACTAGGTATCAATCCATAATTGATGAAAAATCAGTGTTTTTATTAAACACCCAACAATATTTTTTTCTTAAATCTGCTCGGCTTTCGACCTGCAATGCAGGTGGGCTTGGTCAGTTTTGTTTAATGAAAATATGTTTTGAACAACTGTTTTTTTTTTGTTGAAAATTTTAACGTTTTTGTTATTTCATTAAATTATCTAATTGCTCCGGGGACTTTATCGAACTTTTTGCCGGCTGCCCCTACAGGTATCTATAATCTATAAAAAAAGTTGTAAACCGCTCAATTAAATAACTCGCAGTAAAAACAATCCTCAATTTTGCAACAAAAGTGCGTTTTGACGGATAAACAGCTTTTTATTTTACCCTGAGGGGTCCAAGTAAAAATACAACATATGGTGGCTTTGGAAGAACAATCGATTGTCTTTTCATTCCGAAAGTTTAATAAAAGTAATTTTTGTTTAAAGCTAGAAAACAATTTTTGACGTTGAACTCTCGCACCACAACCCGGCGTCGATTCTTAACGCCTCTTCGCCGCACAGCACGCCAGCGGCGACGATAGCTGACATGATTAGGTCCAAAGAAAGAACGTAGATTACTGCCGCTTCCCCTTGTCCGTCCTTTCAGCTGCAAAGGAAGAAACGGCGGGCATGAAGTTGATAATCGGAGCAGCCGCTAGTGCGTAGCCATAGCAGGCCCATTGTGCCCTTTGTACCCGAGGGCGGCTCGAAACGCGATGCCTAATACGGGTGGCATCAGCTGACGTGGACTTCTCCTAAAAGGGATACGCGTTAATATATCCGCGAAATGAAACTGTCACGCATACTTTGGTGAAAAGCGGAACTATTCAGCGACGCAGGAATTTGCCGCTTCAAAGCCGATTCAAACACAAACGAGGCGTGAGCCTCCAACGGCGCGTATTCGTTAACACCACATCGCCTCGTCGTTTGAGATTGCCCGTTGACGAGGCCTTTGTATTGTTGTTTAAATAGTGTCCTGACGTTGACAATAGAGAGCAAAGGACCATACGCACATTCGCGTTTGAACGCGTTTGAGTGCGTTGCGGAGTCCTTGCGGTCAGGCGCGGTCGCTTGCGGAGCGACGTCCGCCTTCCCGCAACGCTCGGTAGCGCGACGCAAGCGAGTAGAGACTCGCTCAACTTTCCGAAGCGTTGCGGTGCGTTCGTGTGCGTTCGACCAATCAGAAGCCCAAAGACGAGAGGGGGTGACGTGTTCGCTCGCCCCACCCGGCCGACTCGGCGAAACGTATCCGTTTCGCCGGTCGCAGTGCTTGCTTTTTCGTTTGGGGAGCGGTGGGGACTGTATTTTCCAAGGCTGCGATGCTTCAAGCTTGACAAAACGTCGGGGAAGCCGGCGATATTGTCGCAAGATCGAACACTTCGACGCTGTCGCTGTGCGCCGCCATGTTGCCTTGGATTTCGCTTACTATTGGTGAGCCATTACCGACGACAGCGCGTTCTTATTGGCTCTTGACTGCGGTTGACAGCGTGTCAACACAACTGTGCGTACAAGTTTGGCGCAAGCGGTCTTCGCAACGCAACGCGCCCGCTTGCCGCCATGGAACGCACCGCGCTCAAACGCGAATGTGCGTATGGGCCTTGATTGCGACGTGTACGTAAGAGGCAGCACGCTTACTAGTTGATGCTCTGACCCGGTAGCGCTAAGCATCTGCTGATATCAAGACAGTGTAAGACCACAGGAGGACACTTCCGCGCAAAACAGTCGACTCGGAAAATCTATAAAGCAACAAGAGTGGAAAAAAGCTACCCCCCACCAAGATGTACTTGACAACTCGAGGTCCTGCTATCTACCTGCGTGCGCACACCGTGACACCGTCGTACGCTTTGCCAGGCTCGACGGTGGTGTGCTGTGCAGAGAAGAGGCGCAAGAACGACGCCAGGTTGCGGAGCGAGAGCTCAACCACAAAATGTTTTTTTTTTCCTCTTTAGAATAAAATTATCTTATTTAAACTTTCAAGAACAAAAGGCAACATATTCTTCTAGAAAAGTCACCATGTTTCGTATTTTTCTTTGTGCCACCCCAAGGAAGAATTGACGCTCTTGAAAGGACAAAACGCAATTTCGCAGAAATTTAGTTGTTTTTCTGTATAATATTTAGTTGTACGGCCTGAAACCTTTTTTTTTCTTCTTTTTTTGGTGCAGTACACCTACAGGGTTATCAATAAGAATTATCACAGTCACCTGCAGCAACAAGGTAGTAACAAAACTATAAAAAACGCAAATATTCTCATATATTCTTTTTTTTTTAATGGCTTCAAGCCAATATTCGTGAAGCTTATTACGTAGCAATCCATATACCGAGCGGGTTTTAGGAAAAAATGTTCCACTGTTCCATAAATATATCTTACATTTCATGGAGAAATAAGATATATTTATGGAGAAGTCCACGTCGCCTGGTGCCGCCTGTCGTTTTTGGCGTCACGTTTCGGAGTTTGAGGGGCCTCGGGTACAAAGGGCACAACGGGCCTGCCGCCAGTGCTACGCACTGGCGGCACCTCCGATTATTACCCGATACCCGCCGTTTCTTCCCATGCAGCCAAACAGACAGACGAGCGGAAGCGGCAGCAAGCTCCGCTCTTTCTTTGGACCTAATCGTGTCAGCTATTGTCACAGGTGGCGTGCTGCGCGGCCAAGAGGCGTTAAGAAGCGACGCCGCGGGTTGTGGTGCGAGGGTTCAAATTCAAAAATTGTTTTTTCGCTTTAAACAAAAATTACATTGATCAATCTTTCAGAATCAAAAAACAATAGACAGTTCTTCCTAATCCACCATATTTTGTATTTTTACTTGGGACACCTCAGGGTAAAATAAACGGCTGTTTATGCGTCAAAACGCACTTTTTTGCAAAATCAGGATTTTTTTTACTGCGAGATATTTAAATGAGCGGTTTAAACAATTTTTATAGATTAAGCACCTGCAAGGCAGCCGGTAAAAAGTTCTATTAAGTCCCCGGAGCAATTAGATATTTTTAATAAAATAACAAACATGCAAAATTAAAAAAAAAAGTTGTGTTTAAAAAATTAAATTAAACAAAACTGCACAAGCCGAACCAGAGTGCAAGTGGAAAGCCGAGCAGACTTAAGAAAAAAAATATTTTGGGTGTTTCATGAAATGCTGATTTTTCATTAATTATGGAGTGATACCTAGTTTCACGCTATTTCTAAAAGGTGAAACAACGCTCACGTCATCAAAAAAAAATTTTCGTCGAAAATATTTTTGGCCATGGCTACGGACATTGCAGAAAAAGGCCATGAATTTTCTTTCATTTTTAGAAATCGAAGGTGGTCGAGTGCAATTTGGGACGTTTGACATGGAATGACCCTTATACATTCGTTCGTTTGAAATATTTCTCAGTTCCAGCTTTCTCATAGAAACGCGACGACCTGAAGTTTCTCCGCATATAAACCTCAGCACAAACCAGAGCAAAAGCTCACACGTGAAATATATGACAATATTGCACAAGAAAAAAAAAAAAAAAAAACCAAAACAAAAAAAACAAGGCGGAGCCATTTCCACATCGGTTTTATTATAACTCTTTTAAATTTAATTTTTGTTTTTTGCTCCGATCTGGAAAAGTGCGTGCCAGAAGGTTCGTTTTTCGCAGTGAAGACAAAAAGGCAAAAATACATGAAAAAGATGAACAAAGCAATAATCTCTTGCAATATGCAAAATGGGAAGTGAGGGCCGATCGCTCCACGACAAAAGCCAACTCCCGGCGTTCTTTGTTTATTCGCGAGATTTAAAATTGCGCGAGATTTGTTTAAGGAACCGACACAACGAAATGATTTGGCGAGAGATTGATTTCCCTCATAAATCTTGAAGATGCGTCACGGGGACATCATTGAACCAGAAGTTGTTTGTACAGCGCTTCAAATTTGATGCGCGCACTTTACTTTTTTACACTGCTTTCGCTGGGTCTGCTTTTATACACTGCCGAATACTTATGCGGTGTGCCACTGTCAGACCTCTTAGAGCGCAGCTCTTAGGCGCTAGTTTTCTTGTTTCGCGACGTCGACGTCGCCATTGGTGTAACCGCGCGCGTTGCGTCATGGTATGGTGATTTAATTCCCCGCTAAATTTATCAGAGAAACTAAATTGGTGTGTAGGTCTGACGTCCCATAATGCAACACTGTGCATTCAGTTTCCGTGCTAAATATAGCGGTAAAACCGACGTCACATGACCTCAGGACCAATTCAGTTTCCCCGCTAAATTTGCCGGGGAATTCAATTGGTGTTGATGTCACATGACGTCAATTTTTCTATTATATATAGCGCAGAAGCTAAATTCATTCACAGCTGATGTGATACCAAGTCATGTGACATCAATTTCCCCGCTATATTTAGCGGCGAACCTGAATTGGTTTTGAGGTCACGTGGAGTCAACTTTCCAACTAAATACGGCGGGGAAATTGTGAGAGGTGGGTTGGGTATGAAGGAGTAGGAGGGGGAGTGGAAGAGGAAGAGGAGGGGAGCAGGAAGAGGAGAAGGGGAGACTCCTCGGTACCCTCTCCTCCTTATATAAATAATATTATAATAAATATTGAATTTATATATATTTACATATATAAATGCGGATAAAATCGTTCCTGCCAAAACTATGTATTGCACAGAAAAAAGGCTCGTTGAGTTGTGGTCCTGGGCAAGGTGCCAATTTAGGAAAATTAAACAAATTTGGGCTGATTACGTTGTTAAATATTTTCACGTAATTAATTGCTCTAATATCGAAACACCTCGCTGTTGCATGAGCTTGATCTTGCAATGGCATGCTCATTCAAAAGCGAAGTGTTACTTTCCGGCCTACCGTGCCGTGCCCGCAACGCTTCCTTCTTTCCTACGGGAGAGGAGAGGCAGGCGAGTTCGAGGCGGCCGAAGCATTTGACGAAGCTCCGCGCTTCGGCCGCGGGAGGGCAGGACTGCGGCCGCCAAGATGAGCTTGGATACAAAAACGAAAGCAGAGAACGCGTAGAAATAGAAGGGTTTTCCCGAACGCTATAAAATGCCGACCGCCCTTTATACCTGCCTAAAGGTGGTTGATTTGTGGGTTTTCGATGATGCCTAGCAAGTTTCCAAGTGAAACCATGCCCTTAAACGCAATACTAGAAAAAAAAATAAGTACGCTAAAAAAATTAACAATTAATTATCAAGAACTTTATTAATATTTCTGAATGGGACCCTGGCCCGATCCAGAACGTAACGAGCATTTTTTCTTTGCGATACGTAGCTTTGGCAGGAACGATTTGTTCTGCGCTTTGCTAAACACCCTATATATATATATATATTATATAGGCGTGGGTATATAACTGAGACAAAAACCCTTAGTGAAAACAGCAACAACGGACGATGTATTCTTCGACGTTTCGGCCGAAGTCCGGCCTCCGTCAGGCCTTCCTGACGAAGGCCGGACTCCGGCCGAAACGTCGAAGATCAAATCGTCCGTTGTTGCTGTTTTCACTAAGGGTTTTTTCTCTCTCTTTCTCTCTCTCACTCCTCCTCTCTCTCTACATATATAAGATGTTTCACGAAAGGCAGACAAATTCGGTATTGAGAAAACTACGCTTCGCAACAAAAAAAAGGCTTGTGTCGTTTTGGTCCTGGGCCAGGGGCCTATCTAGGAAAATTACTAAAATCTGGTATAATTGGATTGTTAATTATTTGTGCGTAAATAACGTTTTTATTATTTTGTTTAAGGGCGGTGTTTCAATTAGAAAATTGCTCAGAATCATCAGAAAACACCAAATCGAATATATATATATATATATATATATATATATATATATATATATATATATATATATATATATATAAAACTGAGAAGAAACAACCCTTAGTGAAAAACAGCAACAACGGACGATTTAATCTTCGACGTTTCGGCCGGAGTCCGGCCTTCGTCAGGAAGAACTTTTACAGATGAACGCGGGTGGTATTTATGCAATGCTACGGTCGAGTCCAAATTTTGGAGGGGCGACGGTTGAAGATTTCGAGAGAGGGAAGCGTAGGGCAGTTCTTATCCGTGTCAAGAAGCTTGACGGTCGGTGCCAAGTTTCAAGGACGGCGGGATGACGGTTGTAGCTTCTTGAGAGGGGGCGCAGGGTGACTCTGTGTCCGGGCCGGCAGCGGTGACCTATATAGACGATAGCGTGAAATAAACGAAAGTTACACGCGCAAAATAAAATGCTGTCTCAAAAAAAAAAAAAAAAAAGGGCGGCACGGTCACTTGTTTGCATGCAGGCATGCATGAGTCAAACCTGGAAGGGAACAATGTTAAACCTAGAAGTACAAAGAAATACAATGGATATCAGAACCTGGAAATAAAAGAAAAGTTGACGGTCCAGTTCCGGCCCCAAACACAGTACCACTGTTAACAAAAAAAAAGGTGTTTTTTGATTGCTGTTGCTATTCGTCTGTTAGCATTTTAATCGATGCCAGAGTACCCGGGCTTTCATTTATTCCTTGTTTAATAGTGTTAAATCGGTAAATTAGGTAGGATTCACGCTGTTCACGTTCGCGATTTGATTTAAATCCAGATTCTAGGAGCGTCACTGACAATTTATCATACGAATGTTTTGGGAGAGCGAGATGTTTGGATAAAGGCAGTGCCGGAAGATTTATGGCGTGAGATTTGTGATTATTAAAGCGCAGTCTAAATGCCGTTCTAGTCTGCCCTATGTATTGCATTTTGCATACCGTACACTCGAATAAGTAAATGACATTCGACGAGGCACATGTTAAGTTCCCTTTAATTTTGATCGAGAACTGCGAGTGCGTGCTGCTGGCCGTGCTTGTGTGCTGCATCTGTTTACAGATTAGACATCCTGGGTGCCTGCAAGGGTAACCGGACAAAAGCTCACCGGACAAAAGCTCACCGGACAGAAGCTCACCGGACAAAAGCTCACCGGACAAAAGCTCACCCGTTTCTTGACAGACCCGGACAAAAGCTCACCCGTTTTTTGACAGACCCGGACAAAAGCTCACCTCGATTTCTTTTTTTTTACTATCCGGGCGAAACACGGGCTGAAATAAAGTGCGGGCGCAATGGACATTGGACCATTTTTAGGAGAACTTGTACCTCATCCACCATTGAGTTGCGAATTTTTTAAAAATACTTTTAAAGAACGGGCGTTCAGCCTTTTGGAAAAGTGCAAGACAGATGACCAATTTAAAAAAAAATTGTGCGGGATTTTTGATAGGCTCGGGTTCCTTCCACCACAGCTTGTTCCACAAGAACTGACCACCAGGGAAAAGTCTACCGGTGACATCGCTACCTACTGGACTATTTTGATTGCACGTATTTCAACGGCCGCTTCCGTTATGCTTCTGTTCCATCTGCGGCGGCACCCAGAGCGAATTCTTCCCTTCGCCTGACTCTGCGCCGACGGCGACCGGAGTTTCCCCCGGTACGGAGGAATATGTACGACACAACTCTTCAAGATAAAGACCGGATGAGCAACACCTGCGAAAGATAGAGTACCGGGTTCCAGAAGCCCGTCGGCCACGCCCATCCAAGCGTCTTGAGGCTGATTGAATGCCTACAGCAAAATCAGGCGCTCGTTGCCACGGCATTGACAAAAGCCCGGAGAGGTGAGCCCACCGTAAAGCGGGTGCGAAATATTACTCTGCACCTGCAGAATCATCTTAGAAATATTTGCGAGGGCTTGCATGTACACCCAGATCTACCAAGACTGCTGGAGCTATTGGGGCACTGCATTCGCTTCTAACCAATCGATAAATAAACTTGTTTCTACTAAAATCAACAAACCATGCGCCTGTCAGATTTAATTTATCGTTGCCTTTTTGTGTCGAACGCATGCACCTAAGTTGTCCGCACTCGTGTTAAGACCAACAGGAAAATTTCTCGTGGTGAGCTTTTGTCCGGGTCTGTGAAAATATGGGTGAGCTTTTGTCCGGGTCTGTGAAAAAATGGGTGAGCTTTTGTCCGGTGAGCTTTTGTCCGGTGAGCTTCTGTCCGGTGAGCTTTTGTCCGGTGAGCTTTTGTCCGGGATTCGCCTGCAAGGCCTACATTCGTTAGGTGGTGGCGATGAATTTATCCGAGAGTTTACTAGCGCGTCTTTGAGGTTACGCGATAGTCTGTGGACTACCCCCGGGGCGGATGGAAACGCGCGTTTATGGTACAATTAGAACCTCAGTTCCTTTGTGAATGTCCCGTAAAGCCGCTAATATACAAAAGGTTTATAGATGATATATTTATTGTATGGTCGCACACTGAGGAGGAGCTGGTGGACTTCATAGGTCGATACAATGCTGCTCATCCGAGCTTCCGCTTTACACATTCGTACTCTCAAACCGAAATAAACTTCCTCGACGTCAACGTTAAGATAGACGAAAGTAAACTCGCCACGAGCCTGTACCGTAAGCCAACAGATCGGCACCAATACCTTCATTATCAAAGCAACCACCCACACCATTGCAAGAACAGCATTCTCTATAGCCAAGCTCATCGTTTCAAACGAATTTGTTCAAAAGAGACAGATTTTGATGCGAGCCGTCAAAATTTAAAGTCAGTGCTAGAGAAACAAAAGTATCCACCCCGTATAATCGACGATGCAATCAGAAAAGCCAAACAACTGAACCGCGCAGACCTCATCAGCCCGCGCCCCACGCAAAGCGCCACATAACGCACAAATCTATGTCTAACTTATAGCATAAACCATCCTAATGTAAATAATGTCTTGACACGACATTATAACATTCTCGAACAAAGCGAGCGCCTTAAACGCGGGTTTCCATCCGCCCCGGGGGTAGTCCACAGACGATCGCGTAACCTCAAAGACGCGCTAGTAAACTCCCGGATACATTCATCGCCACCACCTAACGAATGTAGGCTTTGCAGGCACCCAGGATGTCTAATCTGTAAACAGATGCAGCACACAAGCACGGCCAGCAGCACGCACTCGCAGTTCTCGATCAAAATTAAAGGGAACTTAACATGTGCCTCGTCGAATGTCATTTACTTATTCGAGTGTACGGTATGCAAAAGCAATACATAGGGCAGACTAGAACGGCATTTAGACTGCGCTTTGATAATCACAAATCTCACGCCATAAACCTTCCGGCACTGCCTTTATCCAAACATCTCGCTCTCCCAAAACATTCGTATGATAAATTGTCAGTGACGCTCCTAGAATCTGGATTTAAATCAAATCGCGAACGTGAACAGCGTGAATCCTACCTAATTTACCGATTTAACACTATTAAACAAGGAATAAATGAAAGCCCCGGTACTCTGGCATCGATTAAAATGCTAACAGACGAATAGCAACAGCAATCAAAAAACACCTTTTTTTTTGTTAACAGTGGTACTGTGTTTGGGGCCGGAACTGGACCGTCAACTTTTCTTTTATTTCCAGGTTCTGATATCCATTGTATTTCTTTGTACTTCTAGGTTTAACATTGTTCCCTTCCAGGTTTGACTCATGCATGCCTGCATGCAAACAAGTGACCGTGCCGCCCTTTTTTCTTTTTTTTCTTTTTTTGAGACAGCACTTTAGTTTGCGCGTGTAACTTTCGTTTATTGTACGCTATCGTCTATATAGGTCACCGCTGCCGGCCCGGACACAGAGTCACCCTGCGCCCCCTCTCAAGAAGCTACAACCGTCATCCCGCCGTCCTTAAAACTTGGCACCGACCGTCAAGCTTCTTCACCCGGATAAGAACTGCCCTACGCTTCCCTCTCTCGAAATCTTCAACCGTCACCCCTCCAAGATTTGGACTCGACCGTAGCATTGTATAAATACCACCCGCGTTCATCTGTAAAATGACTATCGTGGATTGTGTCTTGGTGGATGACTTTACTATCTATTTTCGTTTTTTTTTTCGTCTGCGTAGCGTGCTGCGCATGCTCTTTCTGAATGTTCGTGGTCGATTGCGCACGAATAAAGTAGTTGAAAGTTTGCGCTTGTCCGTGTCTACTCGCTTGTAATTGTCCCCTGTGTCGCGCAAAAAACCTCGATACTGTAAAAGTTCTTCCTGACGAAGGCCGGACTCCGGCCGAAACGTCGAAGATTAAATCGTCCGTTGTTGCTGTTTTTCACTAAGGGTTTTTTTCTTCTCAGTTTTATAACCATGCCTTCGGCCTCCCGCCACCATGCCCGATATATATATATATATATATATATATATATATATATATATATATATATATATATATATCTGTGTGTCGAACCGAAAAAAATACGGGTTCGGTTACGGTTCAGGTTCAGGTAAATTTATTTTGTTCCGGTTCAGTTCCGGTTCGATTAATTCGATCCGCGAACCGGTTCGCTGAACCGGTTCGGAAATTATAAATGACAAATTGCAACATCAAAATATATTACAAATAAAACATCTGAAATCAGCACATACGAAACGGGATACATCGTAGTGTAAGGCTCAGGGATTTCTACCAGGAATGGTTTCTTTATGTGCACTCGAAGGTTACCTCACTGACGTTTACGCATTCGGACTTCGTCTAATTGGGTCCGACGCAGTAGGTGTAAAATCCGCCACCTCGGCATGTAAGCAATTGAAGGAACAGTGGGGAGAAAATACAGCTTTTTTTATTTGAACTAGCCTTCGGTAACTCAAATTAGACCCTTAAAGAAGTTTTCATTAAACAAGATACGGAATATGAAAAACACTTCACCGAACGCAACGCCAGAAGGACGTAATAGGATAAATATTAAAATAGAAGAGTTCGCTGTGTCACAAATATGTTAGCTTCTAAGTGCCTATACGAAACCGGATGCAATTATCAAACTCCACAGCCTTTTCTTTTCTCATTCCGATGGAAGCAAGCTTCAAGAACTCGCGCGTTCTAGAAACGTGTAATGAAATGGGCACACAGCAGCATTTAGGATTTACGAGGTTGTAGGAAAATGAAATCCCGTGACGCGATTTTTTTTTTTTTGCACAGCCTTCCAATTTTCTTTCTTCCGTGCAAGCCGCGACCAGCGCAATACTGGTTCCTATGTCAATTGATTCATGGATGTAGCGTTTGTCAAGATTCATGGATGCAGCGTTTATATTCCAAAGACTGAGTGGAGAAGAAAAATATGTAAGCGAGGTGTGTGTTAGTTGACGGCACTTAAAAAACAAATGGCATTGATAGCACATTCATTGTCAACAGTGCGTGGCCGAACCGTTTTGACATGAGCCGGTAACCGTTTTTTTTTTCCGGTTCAGTTCCGGTTCAGGTTCATCGTGATAACAATATAACGGTTCGGGTTCGGGTTCAGTTCCGGAAAAAATACCGGTTCGGTTCCGCTTTTCGGTTCGGTTCGGTTCCGGTTGGACACCCTGATATATATATATATATATATATATATATATATATATATATATATATATATATATATATATATATATATTGTAAGGAAGAAGAAGTGGCACGGAGAGACAGGCAGGGGTTTGACCAAGCGCGCGCTCGGCACGGGCGCTTCTTGAATGCTGTACCGCCATTCATACTGGTCGCATTTTCCTCCTATCTTGTATTAAATCTCTTTTATCAACGTCTCAACACTTGGTGGAGGTGCGCTAGCGATCCCCAACCTGATCATCTGGTAATTCCGACCTGGAGCTGCGCAGCGGACGGTCGACTGTCACAACCATGAACGACGATAACGGGAATGTAAGAGACCAGCGCCCCACCAACACTTCAACGGTCAAAACTCGCCAACGTGACCCCCAGGATTTCACCGGTTCAGCCGACGCTGACGTTCTGGACTGGCTCAAAAATTACGACCGGGTGAGCCAACACAACCGTTGGGATGACACCATCAAACTCGCCAACGTCGTATTTTTCCTCAAAGGGACTGCACTCCAACGGTACGACAATCACGAGGAAGAAATTAATTCATGGGATGCTTTCAAAACCGCCTTCGCAGACGTCTTCGGTACACCTGAACGCAGAAGACAACAAGCGCGGGACAAACTCTCCAGGAGGTACCAAGCCCCCTCCGAAACATCGACGCCCTACATCGAGGACGTCCTTCGCCTCTGCGGACGTGTCAACGCAGCTATGCCGGAGGACGAAAAAATCAAGCACCTCTTCAAAGGATTATCCCAAGAGCTGTTTTCCATCGTCGCACCCAGGTCACCTCAGACCGTGCAGCAGCTCATTGCAGAATGCAAGCATTATGAAGACCTTCAAGGTGGTCGGATCTCCAACACCGGATTTGAACGGCTCCCTGAAGTTTCAACTACAACTGCCGACACTGACCTCCCCAATCTCATCAGGCGAATAATTCGAGACGAACTACGCGACTTCTTGGGATCCCTGCGCCTCTCAGCCAGTTCTTCAATCTCGCAACCCGAGGCGCCTAAGATTGAACAGGTAATCAAAGACGAACTTCGTGCGGCCCTTCGTCCTATTTCTTCGTCGTCTCCCACATGCATGGCACCATCGACTTCCTCACCACCCATCTGCTCTTTACAGCACTCAGCACCACACATTTGCGCTCTGCAAACTTCTCACAACGTCTCAATTCCATCCACACGCTACCTATCACCCCGGCGGACAGAGGAATGGCGCACTCAAGATCAACGTCCGATATGCCTCTACTGTCACGCCCCAGGTCATATCATCCGCTACTGCCGACGCCGCATGAATGCTGAAGCCTACAGTCGCACCCCACAGAATCAAACTCGACATTCTGACGACCACGACACGCGCCGAAATTTCGACAACCACGGCAGTTCCAGTGACCGTCGCAATTTTGACGACCATCGCAACACACGTCCCTTTCCAGCTGCTGAATTCCGACGTGGTCGATCACCCTCCCCCTATCCTCGACGAAACCGCTCTGTCTCGCCGTTCACTGACGCTACTACCGGACTTCCGTCGTCAAACTAAGCAGCGCAGCCTGTCTTAACAATGGAGGTCAGGCTGCACTACCGTCTCCGGTCCTAAATCCTCCTTACCTTGGCCCTACAACTATTACCGTCTACATTGGAGAAGAAAAACTTTTAGCATTAGTTGACACAGGTGCTGCAAAATCCTGCATTTCTAATCAGCTTCGCCGCCGTTTACACAAAGTGCTCACCCCTCCACCCGCTGGACATTTTCTACGGATGCGAAACAGTGAACTTGTGCAACCTCTTGGCTACTGCACCATCCCTATTTCTATCGGAGGCACTTCCTATATCATTTTGTTTACTGTACTTGCTAATTGTGTCGTCGACGTCATTTTGGGATGGGATTTTTTGTCGGCCACCGAGGCATTCATTGACTGCGCCAGCCGCGAACTTCATTTGAGCACTCGGCAGACTAGTTACGACGTGTACGAAAATTCACCCATTTCGCTTCACACCGACGACGATTACCTCTTGCCCCCCTTCCCGCTATTGCTATCACACTCCTGCCGGACCGTCCATTCGAAAGCACCACTGGTTTCATTAAACCCATCGCCAACTTTGTCGCAAAAAAGCCAGTTATTCTTCCCTACTGCATCGCCACGACAACTCGAGGACAAGTTTCTCTTTTCGTCACCAACACATCTACTGAGTCGCAAATTGTTCCCCGTGGTGCACGTTTGGCCACTCTAACACCTCATTCTTATACCACGCTTGCAACGCTCTCCGAACTTACATCTAAGAGGCTACCGTCAGCTGCCCAAAGCACCACCGCACAAGTTGCTAAAATGGTAGACTCTAGCTTGCCTCCTCACCAGAAGGAAGCCCTAACAAACCTTCTTGTTTTGTATGAACAACTCTTCGATTTTAATAGCCGCTCTCTAGCTCAAACTTCGGTGGTTTCTCATCACATCGACACCGGCACAGCATCTCCCATTCGAAGCCGCCCTTATAGAATTTCACCCACCGAATGTAAGGCCGTCGACGATCACGTCAGAGATATGCTCCAAAGAAACATAATCAAGCCTTCATCCAGCCCATGGTCGGCCCCTGTTGTTCTCACCAAGAAAAAATACGGATCATGGCGATTTTGTGTAGATTACCGTCGACTTAACAAGATCACCACTAAAGACGTCTATCCCTTACCTAGAATCGACGACACCCTCGACACTCTTCAGGGATCATCATTTTTTTCTTCCATGGACCTTAGAAGCGGTTATTGGCAAATACCCATGGCCGACGCCGACAAGCCAAAAACTGCTTTCGTTACACCCTCCGGCCTATACCAGTTTAATGTCATGCCGTTTGGCCTGTCCAATGCGCCTGCCACATTCGAACGCATGATCGACACTGTGCTACGGGGTCTCACGTGGAGAACCTGCCTTTGTTACCTCGACGACGTAATTGTTTTCTCCGCCTCATTCAACGAGCACTTGCACAGGCTAGAAGAAGTGCTGAATTGCTTTCTCACCGCCAATTTGCAACTAAACACAAAAAAATGTATCTTTGCAGCTCGCCAAATTCAGGTCTTTGGTCATATCATTAGTGCAGATGGCATTCGCCCTGACCCATCTAAATTACAAGCTGTTTCCGAATTTCCATCTCCGAAAAATTTAAAAGACCTTCGGTCCTTTCTTGGCCTTTGCACATACTTCAGAAAATTTATACCCGGATTCTCCCACATCGCTGAACCTCTCAACACGCTACTCCGTAACAACACCGCTTTCCAATGGGATCGCCCTCAAAGCAATGCTTTTCAAGCCCTGAAAACCGCCCTAACCACTGTCCCAGTGCTCGGTCACTTCGTTCCTGGCTCTGACACTGAGATACGTACAGACGCCAGTGGCCATGGCCTCGGCGCCGTACTGGCCCAGAACATTTCCGGTGTCCAGAGAGTAATCGCCTACGCCAGCCGCACATTAACGAAAAGTGAACGTAACTATACCACAACTGAACGCGAGTGCTTGGCCGTTGTGTGGGCGATCTCGAAGTTCCGTCCCTACCTATACGGCACACACTTCACTATTGTAACCGATCATCACGCCCTATGCTGGTTATCCGCCCTAAAAGACCCTTCAGGAAGACTCGCACGTTGGTCCCTGAAACTCCAAGACTATAACTACACGATTCATTACAAATCTGGAAAACGACACCTTGATGCTGACAGCCTTTCCAGATGCCCCCTTCCCCATGGGTCGTAATGTTCGAACTCTTCCGCCCACGAAGACACAACTGCTGTCCTGACTCCGTCAACATTGCACAAGAGCAACGGTTCGATTCTTTATTGCACCCCATTATTCAATGCCTTGAAGGTGCTTTGCCGCATCCTTCTGTGCAAATTCAGCGCCATGCCCGTCTTTTTCAACTCAGAGATGGCATTCTTTATGGGCGAAACTACGACACACAACAAGGACGGCCATGGCTTTTAGTGATTCCCCGCCGACTACAAAAGGATCTTATCCAAGCAAACCATGACGACCCTACAGCTGGCCACCTTGGATTTTCCAAAACTTACTTTCGCATCCGAGGCAGTTACTTTTGGACAGGCATGACCCGCAGCATCAGCAAGTACGTTCGAGCGTGCCACCACTGCCAGACCAAGAAACGTCCTACCACAAAGCCTCCAGGTTGCCTACAACCCCTTCCCCAACCGCACCGCCCATTTGAACGCATCGGAATTGACTTCCTTGACCCCTTTCCCCAATCCACTCGCAACAACAAGTGGATACTTGTTGCGATTGACCATTTAACACGCTACGTCGAGACGGCCTCCGTTCCCGCCGGTACCGCCCACGAAGTCGCAAACTTTTTTATCCACTCGATACTGCTGCGCCATGGAGCTCCACAATACATAATCACCGATCGAGGCACTCCCTTTCTATCCAACGTGCTCGAAGATGTCCTCCGCCTTTCTTCCACTGTTCACAGCGTTACAACAGCCTACCACCCACAAACAAATGGATTAACAGAGCGCTTCAACCATACTATCGCTGACATGGTTTCAATGTACGTAGCCGATCATCACGACAATTGGGACATCATCCTCCCCTACGTAACCTATGCATACAATACTGCACGACAATCTACCACGGGACACTCTCCCTACTACTTGCTCTATGCATCCGAACCCCTAACACCCCTTGACACGATATTACCCTACCAACCTGACAACTTCATGCAACCCTACGCAGAGGAGATTGTCTCCAGAGCAGAAGACGCCCGTCAGCTTGCCCGCATCCGCACCCTTAAATCCCCTCTCCAGAAAGTCAGTGTAAAACAAAAAAAAAAGCTTAGCTCTTGCTATAACTACTGTCTTTAGATGACATCGGGTAGTATGATTCAATATAAGAGACAACAAAGGGTAAACGTAATGAAGTCTTGAGAGTTTACTTTAGTAATAAAAACATGGGACTGAACATTAGAGACTATTAATAACGTAATTTATAGTATGTGCATTTCTTAACACGCAAGGTGCACTTATCCTAAGCTGATATTGTTTTCCTTATAGTTACAGTCGCAGCGGCGGCTTCGAACACACTTATGGCCTACTTGCCCTGGCGAATGCCAAACCAAATTTTTATTTTAAGAAAACGGTGAACTTACACCAGCTTGCCTTCGCCGTACTTGTTTTACTGTTATGGAAAGGTTATACTTCATCCGAATAATGTATATCATAATATTATCAAGGAACTTGTTCAATTTCACATATATATATATATATATATATATATATATATATATATATATATATATATATATATAGCGCGGGCCTTAAATCAGCAACGGTTGTCGTCTACCCAGTTAAGCGAATTCGAAACTAAACAGTACACAGAGAGCTGGTCAGAAATTGAGTCCGCCGAAACCAGTGGCCAGGATGGTCTAATCGGTTAAGGCGTCGCCCCGTTAAAGGCGAAGGTTGCGGGTTCAATCCCCGCTCCTTGCCCAATTTTTCGCCAGCTCTCTTTCCCTTTCCCTTTCCCTAACTTTAATGCAATAAATTCAATAATCACCTTCTCCCCTCTTCGTTCTCATTATTACTACGGCTGCACTTGTCAATCTTCACTCAATCCCATTATATATACGGTGCAGCCTGTCCCTATGGGGAGGAGTGGTTCCCTAGATATCCTGGAAGACGGGCCCTTTCCGACATTTGCATGCTGAGATGACGTGCCACGTCACTGCCGCATGTCGGAAATAGCGCGGGCCTTAAATCAGCAACGGTTGTCGTCTGCCCAGTTAAGCGAATTCGAAACTAAACAGTACACAGAGAGCTGGTCAGAAATTGAGTCCGCCGAAACCAGTGGCCAGAATGGTCTAATCGGTTAAGGCGTCGCCCCGTTAAAGGCGAAGGTTGCGGGTTCAATCCCCGCTCCTGGCCCAATTTTTCGCCAGCTCTCTTTCCCTTTCCCTAACTTTAATGCAATAAATTCAATAATCACCTTCTCCCCTCTTCGTTCTCATTATTACGGCTGCACTTGTCAATCTTCACTCAATCCCATTATATATATATATATATATAACTGAGAAGGAAAAAACCCTTGGTGAAAACAGCAACAACAGACGATTTATTCTTCAACGTTTCGGCCGGCTGGAGTTAGGAAGCTTCCTGACGAAGGCCGTACTCCGGCCGAAATGTCGAAGAATAAATCGTCTGTTGTTGCTGTTTTCACTGTGGGTTTTTCTTCTCAGTTATATTCCCACGCCTTCGGCCTCCCGCCACCATGCCCCTTATATATATATATATATATATATATATATATATATATATATATATATATATATATATATATATATATATATATATATATATATATATATATATATATATATATATATAAGTGGTGTTTCACGAACAGTGGACAAATTCGATATTGGAAGAACTACTCGTAGCAACGAAAAAAGGCTTGTGCCGTTTTCGGCACGGGCCAACGGCCTATGTAGGAAACGTATTAAAGCCCGAGATAATTAGATTGTTAATTATTTTCTAGTGACTAAGGTTTTAAATTTTGTGTTCAAGGGCATGGTTTCAATTAGAACATTGCTCAGCGTCATCCAAAAACACTAAATTAACAAATTGCAGAACGATAGAAGGCACGCGTAGAATTTTATGGCTTTCTGAAAAACCGCACGAATTCGGCGGATTTTTAAGCTTCGGTTTGATCGGAGCGCCTCTCGGCCCCGACGGCACCGCGCCCCGTAAAGAAAGAGTTAAACCAACCTCTGGTGCGCTGTCCTCGCGCAACGCAGCAGAGGCTGCTGGCACTATTTCTCCACGGGGCGCGGTGCCGTCGGGGCCGAGATGCGCTCCGATTGTGAACCGAAACTGGAAAACCTGTCGAATTCGTGCGGTTTTTCAGAGAGCTGAAAATGCTGCGTGTGCCTTCTATCGTTATGCAATTTGTTGATTTAGTGTTTTTTGATGATGCTGCGAAATTTTATAATTGAAACCATGTCCTTGAACACAGTAGCAAAAAGTTATTTTTCGCAAAACTAAATAAAAATCTAATTATCCCAGTCTTTAATAATTAACCTAAATGGGCACCTCGCCCAGGACCGATACGACACAAGCCTTGTTGTGTTGCGATGCGTAGTTTTCCCAATATCGAATTTGACCACCTTTCGTGAAACACCCTGTATATGCAGTGTGACAACATAAACAGCTACAGTTCCGAGGTATTACATGGAAGCAAGCAAGAAATATTATTTAGGTGACTATTAATTATCATTTCCTTTAGAAACCAAGGAAAAAACAAAATGCACGTTCGTCTTATACCCTTATTACACGGACACACCTAACTGCGGTTATGCCAAGCCACAGTTAGCACACAATACTTGCAGACAACCTTCTGTAGCGTACAGTCAAAGTTATGGGCGCACGTAAGTTTGTGCATCTTGAACACCGATCAAAGCAGTGCACGCACACTCTTCCCTTCTTCTGAAATATCTATACGAGTGTACAGTGCGGTAACTGTGGTTACGCGTAAGAACGGTTAAATTTGAGTTAACTGTGGTTAGGGTGCCCCTGTAACACCGGTATTACACAAACATCTGGGGCTTCTCCACATTAACCCTCCTGTAGAGGAGAAGCCAACTGGCAGGCATTTGATCAGAATTTCCGATAAGGATACAGAACATTCCCAAGTAAGTGCTGATCCTGTGCCAGAAGAAGCATCAAAAGCAATAAAGCTCCAGCAAGGCTACGGCGGCAAAATGATGAAAAAAGTCAGACTGTGCTGAATGGCCTCCGTGATTTTCCTAGTGATGAGTTTACTTGATTGGGTTTGTATTGAGGTAGTAACCTCTATGCTCCGCTATAATTGAAGTGCAACTGCGAGCCGACGATACGATTTGATGCGGCCAATGAAACACCAAAAGTGCATCGTCACGGCGATTATCTGAGTTGTGCCTTTGATATCACCAACTGATCTAATCAAACACAGTGTATGCGCCATGATCCTACGCATGTCTCGGTGCTTGATTGATTTAGTGGGTGTCATCAAGCCAACAAGGTAGAGCTGCTTAGAGCGATAAATTGGCATCCCGTTCATCAGGCAAAAGTGACCCCCCCCCCCTTAATACCGCCATGTTGTTCAATGTTGACCACTAGACACGTGATTTACCAAATCGTGTGGCTTTTATGCAAAACTGAGCCTATATTGGTATTGCAATCGCCGAAAAAAAAAACATGATAAACTATTTTTTTCAATACTGTTAGCCCCAAAATCAGTGTCTAGGTCCGATAAAAACCGAAAATTCAGCACCGAAAATGGCGGCATCTAGCGGAGGCATTGCGAAGGTGCCCGAGTTTTTGTCCTCAAAGCACATTTTGAACTTAAAAAACGAAACCTAACCTATCTCGTCTGTACTGTTCTTAACTATCAATAAGGAATTCTTTGTGCGCGGTACTTCATTAAAATCTAGATAAAAAACTTAAAGGTTACGTTTCTAGTGGTCAAAATGTGGAACATGGGGGTGGCCAAGTAGGGGCCATTTTCAGCTGCCAGTTTATCGCTCTAAAGCCCTTTACCTCGTTCTATCAAACTCACAAAGAAACGACCGACGTCACGGTGCATTTTCTGGCACGGCATGATTGCCTTCATAGGATGGTAATCCCGGCTGCCGTGGGACTTCAAGTGAAACGGAGTATATAATTAAAGTGTGCTCCAAAAACTTATAAACAAGTGCACAGAATTTTTTTTTGTGTTTAATTATATTCACAAACGTAACTGACGCTGCCCCAACCATTTTCTTGTTGAAAATATGAAAATAATTGAATTTGTTTTGTGAACGGATAGGTGCGAAAATGTTTAAAAACGGATATTATAATAATAATAATAATGATAATATTTATTTCCACAATAAGATGCTGGCTATCAGGGAAAAAAGCTGTCAGGTACAGCTTGACGGGACTCTGACCGCCAACAGAAAGCAGCAATAGAGCCGGGAAAAAGAGTAATCAAGAAAAAACAAGAAAAAATGTACAAAGATTGTCGCTATCATATTAATTTAAGCACAAATCAGATTTTATATTTTTTTCACAGATTAGTAAAGACAATACGTTATTCGATGCATTTTCAAATTTATTGAATGTACTTCCTTTCAGGCAAATGAAATTCCAGGTAAGTACATGTCTTAATTTCTGGTATGAAGAAAATATTAGAAAGTTCACCTCCGAAATTCCTTTAATTGGACTTGTGCTGAACATGATTCCCTCGTTTATAAAAAAAAAACAGCTATATTTTTCAAAGATAACTGGAAGCATATAACATGTGTTTGCTACCCATCTCCCACGGTAGCTGTCCTAAACAGTATATTTAAATAAACCGGGGCCCGAACATTGACGTCTATACCTGCTAATCACAGCACATTGTGCGATAAGCGGCTCTGAACAAAGGAGAAAAGTAACGTCGACTTATGTTTTCAGGCTTAACTGGTTTTTTTCTGATTATGGACTGCCACAGTTTCAAAAAAAGATACTAGAAGCCATTTGGAAACCCCAGAGATTTCTTCCCCAAAAGCTCTAATAAAGGTTTGTCAACGATATTATAAATTTTCGCCTCAATTAAAAAAAAAAAATTGAACAAAAACGCAGAGACACTTATAAACTTTTGAAACAGTGGGAAGGTACTGTTTCTTTTTCCCTTAAAAATGAAAGACTTCTACCATTCTCTGTAGTGCGAAATTCGTGCGCAGGTTCTGAGTTACTTTGTTTTTGCTATATATCATGCTGAATAGTTTGTGGAAGGAATATATGTGTACAAGTATAGACCGCGTACCCTTGCGTACATAATATATATATACGCGGTGTTTCACTGAAAGTGGACAAATTCGATATTGCGGAAACTACGCGTCGCAAAAAAAAAAAAAGCTTGTGGCGTTTTGGCCCTGGGCCTGGGGCCTATTTAGGAAAATTATTTAAGTCCCGTATAATTGGATTGTTAATTATTTTTGAGTAATTAACTTCTTTATTATTGTGTTTAAGGGCGTTGTTTCAATTAGACAATTACTCAGAATCATCGAAAAACTCTAAATCAACAAATTGCAGAGCGATAGAACGCACACACAGCATTTTACGGCTTTCTGAAAAACCGCACAAGTTCGACGGGTTTGCAAGTTTCGGTTTGAAATCGGAGTGCATCTCGGCCCCGACGGCACCGCGCCCCGTGGAGAAATAGTGCAACCAGCCTCTGCTGAGTTGCGCGAGACCGGCGCAGCAGAGGTTGGTTGCACCGTTTCGTTACAGGGCGCGGTGCTGTCGGGGCCGAAATGCGCTCCGATAGCAAACCGAAACTCTCCCCCCCCCCCCCTCCCCCCGTCCAATTTGTGCGGTTTTTCAGAAAGCCGTAAAATACCTTGCGTGCCTTCTATCGTTCTCCAACTTGTAGATTTGGTGTTTTCTGATGATTCTGAGCAATTTTTTTAATTGAAACAACGCCCTTAAACACAATTATAAAAAAGTCATTCACGCATAAATAATTAACAATCCAATTATACCGGACTTTAGTAATTTTCCTAAATAGGCCCTGGCCCAGGACCAAAACGACACAAGCCTTTTCTTGTTGTGGAGCGTAGTTTTTGCAATATCCAATTTGTCCGCCTTTCGTGAATCACCTTATATATATATATATATATATATATATATATATATATATATATATATATATATATATATACGAAAAATTGGGCCAGGAGCGGGGATTGAACCCGCAACCTTCGCCTTAACCGATTAGACCATCCTGGCCACTGGCTTCGCCAGCTCTCTTTCCCTTTCCCTTTCCCTAACTTTAATGCAATAAATTCAATAATCACCTTCTCCCCTCTTCGTTCTCAATATTACTACGGCTGCACTTGTCAATCTTCACTCAATCCCATTATATATACGGTGCAGCCTGTCCCTATGGGGAGGAGTGGTTCCCTAGATATCCTGGAAGACGGGCCCTTTCCGACATTTGCAAGCTGAGATGACGTGCCACGTCACTGCCGCATGTCGGAAATAGCGCGGGCCTTAAATCAGCAACGGTTGTCGTCTACCCAGTTAAGCGAATTCGAAACTAAACAGTACACAGAGAGCTGGTCAGAAATTAAGTCCGCCGAAACCAGTGGCCAGGATGGTCTAATCGGTTAAGGCGTCGCCCCGGTCAGGCGAAGGTTGCGGGTTTAATCCCCGCTCCTGGCCCAATTTTTCGCCAACTCTCTTTCCCTTTCCCTTTCCCTAACTTTAATGCAATATATTCAATAATCACGTTCTCCCCTCTTCGTTCTCAATATATATATATATATATATATATATAAGGTGATTCACGAAAGGCGGACAAATTCGATATTGCGAAAACTACGCTCCACAACAAGAAAAGGCTTGCGTCGTTTTGGTACTGGGCCAGGGCCTATTTAGGAAAATTACTTAAGTCCGGTATAATTG